>NC_081405.1:580693235-580728235 GCF_030272615.1 Cryptomeria japonica
AGGTTTTGTAATCATGATCTATTGAATGCAGAATATTTGCATCTAAAGACCAAGCATTTGTCGAATGTTCTTGATTTTACTGATCAATTTCATGTCAATTGGGTTAGGTATGTATTAAGAAGAGTGCATGATCAATTTCTATGGCTGGAAGTTGAAACATCGATCGAGATCACAAAGGATGTGATTAAGAGAGTAATAGGGTTTAGCACAACCGGTGAAGCACTAACCCAAAGAAAAATATCACCCACTGAAGTCACTCGGTTGACTCAATCCTGATGTGACAAGAGAGAAATGGCATTCACTCATATTGAGGATGCATAAGTGAGGTTTTCTTCTATAGTGCTGGGTTATAGGGTCTATCAATCAAGCCGCATGAACATTGTGTCAAGTGGTGCTATACGTGCAGCCTATCGAATCATCAAGGAGGATGCAACATATGATATTAGTGAGATGATCAGAAGTCAATCTCTGGTGAACATGGAGCGAATTAAGGACAAGAAATAGTCATTCAAGTATGGCTCATTACTGGTATGTATATTCTTCTATGTGCAAAATTTCTTTCCCAGTAAGGGCAATGTTGTGTGGTTTGAGGATAAACCTATCATGGTTCAGATAGGTGAAATGATTAGGGTTTTAGGTGATAAGTTTGGGGAAACAATGTGGGGACATTTTAAAGAATTCCAAATCAGAATGCACAAAAGAGAGAGAATCCCAATCGCTATAGTTCAGAAGTACATGAAAAACATTTATTTTCTTATTGACACCGATTGTTGCATCATTCAAGTGGCTCAACCTAGAAGATTTTGGGTACCTGCTATGGGTTATGAGGTTGGGGCAGATATTAATAAAGTGTATGTAAATATGTTACTGTCTAAACTAGTTAAAAAAAAAGAAAAGAAATTTGGAACTTATGAGGAGGCAAGCTCCAAAAAATAGGAACTTAAGGAGCCAATCATACAAAGAAGAGTAAGGAAAATGATTAATACCCTAGACAAAAAATATGGAGGTGAAGCATCCTGTGCCACTAGTTCCACCGATACTAGTGAACAAAAAGGGGCCAAATCAAACAAAGTTAAAGAACAAATAGGATGAAAGAAAAAAATGTCGAAGGCAAAACCCAAGGGTACTGCATCCAGCAAGCCGACAACATACACAAATGAAAAGGATTCAGATACTCATACATCTTCCCAAGGTAAAGATAGACCGGTAGGAGTAACATATGCAAGAAAGAAAAAGCGTGAAGTGACAATTGACACAAAGGCTAATAAGAAGCCCAAGAAGGATGAAAAGGAGGGTGCTAACACTGACACCCAATTTGATGTGGAAATAAAAGAAGTCACAAGAAGTGGTAGAAATTTACTTCCAACTATTGATGAATTGGTCCATGGGATCAAAGAGTTCAAAGGTCTATCTGGTGTTGGGAGAAAATATCCCCTTTGCAACGAGGAGGACAAAAGAAAAATTGAAGACGCACTTATGTGGAACATGCACAAGTTCTGTAGAACTCCCAGTGAACTATATGCAATACTTCCATCGGACTTGCAAAATCAAATTGAAGGGAGATGGAAAAAAACTTTAGCTATTGAGAAAGAGCACAAGATAAAAGAACTCATGGAAGTGCAACATGAGATTGATTATAATCAAGCATCTATACTGGTAGAGGCATGTATTCGACGCTTTAAAATAAGAAACATGACAGGGAGAGTGGCCATAGGAGATGTCCAAGCTATGCATGATGAGGGTGTTGCCGTATGGAAAATAATCTTGAGCCAACAAAAGGAAGCTGAAGAAGAAATAACAAAGGGAACAAAATAGGACCAAGGTGCAACTTTGCTTGACAAAGGGAAAGGAAAAGACAAAGACTCTACTGGAGGTTTTGATGTTTTCTTAGTTGATGATATCATCGTAATGTTATGTTAGATATTCCCATTCTGACAAAGGATGTAGTGCAATTAGTTGAACAAAAATCAACTATTTAAAATATTGATATTAGTGTTTCACTGGTAAAGGGAACCACTAAAACTAAGCATCCCAGTGAAGATGAAGTTATAGTTGAAGATATTCCTTATGAAGATAAACCTAACAGAACTTTGGTAACAATAAATCCTACTGACAATGGACCCCTTTTGTCAGAAAAAGATGCAGAGGAAGGAAATCCAAAGGTGATAAATACATCAATACCACCAATTGAAGAATCAGAGAAGAAGGAAACAAAGGAGAAGGAAGAAAAACTGAAGGAAGAACAGATGAAAGAAATAGAGGAGACCAAGTAATCAAAACAACACAAGAAGAAATAGGATTCTTCATCTGGTCAACCTGAAGATGGTAAGAAAATAGTCGTAGACACTCCTCTCATAAAGAGAATGTTAAACTTAGAAAAGGAGAGTGAAAAGAAGAAAGCTAAACTTACCACCGCACCCGGCTCTGAGGTTAAGGTTGAAGAAAAGGAAGAATAAATAAAGGAGGAAGAAGGTGAAGACTCTGTAATCAACATAAAGAAGATGACCCCCAAACAATTAATGAAACTTTCTAAAAAATTGAAACTTCAAGCTGAAAAGGCAAAACTTAGAGAAAAGAAAAACAAGAACAAAATTCTTAATACTGCAAAAACCATTCTATCTGATCTCATTCCTAACATTTCTATTGATGACAATGAACCCATCATTTATCAGTTGGGCACTCTTGTCAAAGCATTTGGTTCAGAGGAAACCAATCTAGAGAAGGTTGCAGTTAGATAGTATGAAACAAAGAGAGGTGAAAAATTAATGGAACACATATCAGTTGGCAAAGTTGCTCACTCCACTAGCACTGAAGAGGCCAAATCTATACTACATGATGTTGGCCAATTATTTGTCAAGTCATCAAGCTTCATTGATTTAATCAAAGATCTTGAAGATAAAAGAGCTCATAGTCAAAGGGAAATCCAAGATCTAATAGGTTCTTTTGATCCTCTTACAAGCTCTCCAATGAATTTTAGTAGAAAGGTCAAAGAGTTAACTAATGAAATCAAAAAGTTAAAAGAGGAAGAGGATAAACAAGCTCTTAATCTGCTAGAGCTACAATGCTACCTTGCATGAATGATTGATTTCATGCAAAGGAATGTCAAAGAAGTAGAAAGCCTCATAAGTGCACCTGACTGTAACTCTATAAATGAAATCGAGGATTTTTTTACAATTTTGCATGCAAACTTTAGCACCATGAAAAGGGTGAAGCCTTCATGGAAATCCTCTTTGCCAACTGCTAAAGAAAATGTTGAAGACATTTTTCCTTTACTTTCATGAATCCTTTTGTATATTATTTGTCATTGATGCCAATAGGGGGGTTTATATATATACATGAGATAGATGAAACAAGGGTCAGAACCGGCACATACATGACTTCTTTGTAGTATTTTCCAACAAAGCCAAAGGGGGAGTTTGTTGGAATTATGATGCATTTTGTATGACTAGTGAAATGGTTGTCATTGTTGGCAACATCATCTTCTAAGTCTCCATAATCCATCGGTAAAGGAGTAAAGGGTAACTGGTGAAGAACAAGAGTCCTTATTCCTATCGACAGTGAGTAGACCACTATACAGGGGTTAACAAGATAAGTAGTGACTAGACCGGTATATAGGGGTTAATCGGCTAAGCAGTGAGTAGACCAGTATACAGGTGGTAACCGATTAAGCAGTGAGTAGACCAGTATATAGGAGGTAACTAGTTAAGCAGAATTGGACCAGTACATAGGCAACAATTGGGAATATAGGAGTCTCAACTAACAAACATAGAAACATCCAAATAACATCTAGTTGAACCGAAAATCTTCTCTTTTCAACCGACAAGCTTATCAGCATGAACGGTTGTCTTGACCATTTTCCCAGAATGATTTTTGGAGAGAAATTCGAGGTGCGATAATAGATTTTTGGAGGGAAAGTTGGAACCATAATTAATGGTAATATATACACATCATTCATTTTTATTTTGATGTTGTGAATGTTGAAAAGATTTGTGTTAATGTAAACAGGGGGAGCAAAATAGAGTACAATAGATAGAGGTATGAATCAATGAAGCTGACACCGATCATAAGAACAAAGCATGCAAAGTGGATCTATGAGATAGAGGTAGTGTCATCAGACATATCAATCATCTTTGTTGCCTTCTAACAATTGTAGCATTGTAAATCCCTTAACAGGGTGAACCTTAACCGGTTCTTTATGTAAAATCTCTTAACCGAGTCACTTCAGATATGAAGTTATAAAATCCTCTAGGAAGGTGAACTTTAACAGGTTCTAAGGTATTCTTAACTGGACACTAGTCACTTCTAACAGGGTGATGTTCTCAGAAAGAACTAGTTGTAATCTCTTAACAGGGCACTCTTTTTCACTACAGTAAAAGAGATTGCGAGTTATCCCCACCGTGGTTTTCTCCCTCTAACTGAGGGTTTCCATGTATAATTGATAGTGTTATGTGATACTTATTTTTGCATGCAAATATCTTTTCTTTTATGTTCTCTTCTTTCATGATTTATGGAATGTTTAAGTTAATTTGGAAGGATTGTTGCAGACTGGTTTGTTTGAATGTTTGAATTGTGTATAAATTGTTTCAACTGATACACCCCCCTCTTAGTCACCAATTAATACTAACAAAGAACTGCCTGGTAAAATTCAAGATTGGTAGTTATTGTGAAGAGGTACTCAGTGACATCATACCCATGGATGCATGACACATGTTGTTAGGGAGGCCATGAAAGTTTGATAGGCATGTTTTACATGATGGTCGTCTGAATACCTATACCCTAACAAAGGAAGGAGTTCACCATAATCTCAAGCTTCTAAAGGAGGTGGAAGAAAAGATATGTTGTAATGCCAGAATATGTTTTGTTGATGAGAAATTTCTTGGAAGGTATGAAACATGAACCTGTGTGTTTTTTTTTAATTCTAAGAGTGGATAAAGAAGATAATGAGGAGGTGCCTCTACAAGTTTCTAGTGTTTTTAATGAGTTTCAAGATATCATGTTTGATAATGTACCTGAAGGTTTACCACCTATGAGGAAGATCAGTCATCAGATTGACTTGATCCTTGGAGCTAGTTTTCTAAGTAAGGTAGCCCATAGAATGACTCCAACATTAAATAAAGAGTTGAACTGATAGGTTCAAGAGTTGTTTAGATAAGGATTGATCTTAAATAGCTTGAGTCCATGTGCAGTACCTACACAAAAAACAAAAATGGAGAATGGAGGATGTGTACAGACTCCAGGGCCATAAACAAGATAACAATCAAGTACAGATTTCCTCTACCAATGATAGATGACCTTATGGACTGGTTGAGCGGAGCGGAGTACTTCACAAAGATTGATCTTAAGAGTGGATATCACAAAATCAAGATTAGAGAGGGGGACGAGTGGAAGACTGCCTTCAAAACTAAATAAAGCTTGTATAAGTGGTTAGTCATGCCTTTTGGGCTAACCAATGCACCGAGAAAATTCATGCAGCTCATAAACGAGGTATTGAAGGAATTTTTGGGTAAGCTTTGTTGGCATTATTTGAATCGGTATGAGAACTGGTATTGATATTGAATGTTGTCATTGATGTCAATATGCTAAAGAGGTGTGAACCGGCATATGTGAGAACTGATACAACACTATGAACCGACATTTGTGCCAAAGTGAAGCGGTGTGTTTGTTTAAGATGAACCGGCATATGGTTATGGGAACTAGCTCATGGAAGTGGTGTATGACTGCCAGTTGGTGGTCTCAACTTCAAGGTTCCCGATTGGAATGCTTCAAGCCTATGTGGCTCAACCGGTGACTTTGTCAGATGAGTTAGCATGCTAACAAAGAACAAATTGTATTGCCACATAAGCCTTGTGCGCATGAAGGATCTTGCATGAATGAGATTGTTCCTATCTACCTCGGGAATGTGTGAAGTTTGTAAACGACAATAATGTGTGATGGGTTATCAGCCACCATGAAATCAGTGGAAAATGAACGATGGAGAATGTCTTGAGATTGGATCAAGACTGTTGCATTTAATGCAGTGTGCTCAACAGTCAAGATTGAACCATTTGAATTCCTTAACCTAATAGGTTTAGGGTTTAGGGTTTATGCTACCAACCTATCTATTGTCCTATAAGGTCGATGTTGTGATTCTTTCAAAGGTTGTTGGCAAAAGTTGTGTGTGTATCCTAGAGAAGAGATACGTGATTCTTGCCAGACCAGAGGAGAGGAGTGAAACATGTAGAGTGTAAGTACAAAAGGTGAAGAGGAGCTTAAGCAGATCTGCATTGGCATTGAGTGCTATTATCAGGTCATTGTTATACCTGTTGATCTTTAACCACTTCAACAGTTGTGAAATCCCTTAATAGGGTAGCCTTAACTAGCTTGCTGTAAATCCTTTAACAGGGTAACTCAAAGCTATTGAGTTATTGAAATCCTCTAGCTATTGAGTTCTTGAAATCCTCTAACAAGGTAACCTTTAACAGGGTTTAACCCTTAACTAGGTATTGTAGCCATCCCTTAACCGGGTGATCCCTAATAGGATCGGTTCCTAGAAGAACCTATTGTATTTGTCTTTAACCAGACAAGGCTTCTAACAGAGCAGACTTCTAAAGAATTCAAAAACAAGCTTGTCGGTATTCATCCCCACTATGGTTTTTCCCAGTTGGGTTTCCACATGAAAAATATGTGTGTCAAGTGTGATGTCTTCTTCATGTGATGCTATGATTCTTTTTTGTTAAGCAGTGATTCTTGTTGATCTAGCAGTAATATGTACATCTTTGATGGTAGATTACCTATTCATGCATTAGGGTGAAATGGAAATGAATTGTTAAATTATATGAGAAAATAAGTGTCAACCGGTCTATGCTTGTCTCAGTTATTTTGGGTTTTGCCAGTTGAACTCTGTTGAAGGACTAGTGTTAATGTTTGTCTGTCAATGCATAGTGTCTACTGACAAATCAGTTTAAGGATTATGTTTTTGTCTATACTAATTCACCCCCCCCCCCTCTCAGTACCGGTTTGGTACTATTCGTTCATCATTAAGTTATCAAGTTTTTTATTATGTACCTCGATGATATTTTGATTTTCAGTAAGACATTGGAGGAGAATTTGATGGATATTCATAGAGTTTTTTAGAAGCTGAGAGGCGACAAATTGATAATTAATTTGAAGAAGTGTACTTTTGTGAAGGAGTTAGAGTACTTGAGGTTTGTTGTCTGGGGAGAAGGTCTAAAGATGGACCCAAAGAAGGTGAAGGATATTTTGGAATTGACTACCCCAAGGACTATTACTGGGGTGAGATATTTCCATGGTTGGGCTAGTTTTTATAGGAAGCTCATTAGAAACTTCAGTAGCATTTGTGTACCCCTGACTAAAACAATGAGAGAGGATAAGAAAGAATTTAGGTGGAGTATGGGGGTGGCAAATAGTTTTAATTTGTTGAAGAAGAAGTTGACATAGCAACCTATTTTAGCCCTTCCAGATTTCAATAAGGTGTTTCAAGTGGACTGTGATGCTAGCGGTAATGCCATTGGAGTTGTTTTGAGATAGGAAGGTAGGCCCATTTCTTATTTTAGAGAAAAACTAAATGATGTAAAGAAGAAATATTATGTTTATGATCAAGAATTTTATGCAATAGTTTAAGAATTAAATAAATGGAGACAGTATCTATTGCCAAAGGAATTTGTTTTGTATACTAATCATCAAGCATTGGAGTACTTGAATAATCAGGAAAAATTGAATCATAGACATTTGAAATGGGTGGAGTTTTTGCAGAGTTACACTTTTGTTTTCAAGCACAGAAGTGGGAGGTCTAGCAGAGTTGCAAATGCCTTGAGTAGGAGGAATATTTTGCTGACAAAGATATAGTTTGACGTGGTTGGGTTCAATGAACTCAAGACATTTCTATCCTAAGGAACCAGATTTTGTAGAGGCTTGAAAATCTTGCAAGGAGCTTGTTACTTTGGACAGGACAAGGTCATTGGATTTTATAATCCAAGATGTTATGGTGTTCAAGGGAGCCCAATTGTGCGTTCCTAGGAGCTCTATGAGGAAGAATTTTCTCAAATAGAAGTATAGTGGAGGAATGGTAGGATACTTTGGTTGGGATAAGACCATTGCCATTATTAACGAGCATTGTTATTAGCCTCAATTATCACAGGATGTGAAGAAATTTTTGCATAGTTGTAGAGTGTGCCAAAGGGAAAAAGGAGTAAGCCAGAATACAGGGCTATATCAGCCATTACCTGCACCTGAGAGGCCATGGGAAGATATATGTATGGATTTTGTTCTTGGTTTACCAAGGACACAAAGAGGGAATGATTCAATATTTGTGGTAGTGGATAGGTTTTCAAAGATGACATATTTCATCCCATGTTGGAAGAGCCATGATGTTGTCCACATTGTTGATTTGTTCTTTAGGGAGATGGTAAGACTGCATGGTTTACCAAAAAGTATTTGTTTCAAATCATGATACCAAATTTGTTGGATACTTTTGGAGTACTTTGTGAAAAAAGTTGAAGACATAATTGAAGTTTAGTTTTGCACACCTTGTACAAACTGATGGGTATACTTAAGTGGTGAATAGGAGTATGGGTAGCCTACTGAGATTTTTGGTAGGAGACAAACCGAAGGGATGTGATCTGATCTTACAATAGGAAGAATTTTCTTACACCAATTATGTCAATAGGAGCACTAGTAGATCACCATTCCAAATTTTGTATGGAGGCAATCCAAGGACTGCTCTAGAATTGAGGAAGATGGGCTATGGGATGGATACAAGTGTCGAAGCCCAAGAATTTAGAAAACACACCAATACTATACATGAAGAGGTGAAGAAGCACATCAATGTGATGAATTTGCAGTATAAAGTTAAGGCAGATCAAAAAAGGAGGCATAAGGAGTTTCAGGTATGTGATGAGGTGATGGTCCATTTTAGGAAAGGAAGGTTTCCAGTGGGGACATACAATAAGATGAAGATGAAGAAGTTTGGTCCCTACAAAATTTTGAAGAAGCATGAATCTGGAATCACATATGAGGTAGACTTGCTAGAAGAAATTAATATTTACTCTATGTTCAACATTTTAGATATAATAGAATATCATGAAGGTAGCAAAAAGGAGGAGCCAACAATAGTACAGTACAAAATTCATACACCTACTTCAAAGAAGGAAGAGATCAAAGCAATTCTGGATAGTCATGTGAGGAGGAGTATTAGAAATAGGTAGTTTGAGGAGTATCTAGTGAAATGGAGGGAAAGATCTATTGAATATTCTTCACAATTTTCCAAGGAAGAGGTTGATCATCTGGGTTGTCCTCAATTAGCTGAGACATTACGAGGTCACTTCTCAATCTACCGAATGTGTCTGATGTAGGAGCATCCAATGTTGTATGGCCAATCCTATATCACACAAAAATATTTCTTTTTGTTTAGTTTTTTTTTTTTTTTTTGTAGTTCTAGATATCCTCTTAGATGAATAAGAGATTCCAACTCTCAAAATTGACAAGTTGCTTTTTCTAGCCGACTGCCAAAAATAGCAAGTTTTTATTTGAAGGTGGATGGAGCCCAAAATTTGAAAGAATCTTAAGGAGGAAAAAATAAGCACCTTGTGAAAGAATCAAATTACACTAGATACTCCTCATACTACCTATTTCTAGTCCTCCTCCTCACGCAACTATCTAGAATTGCTTTGATTGTCGGCATTCCAATTACAATAAGAGATTGTTGGCATTTCAATAAGGATATTGAGAAGGTTGTTGATGATTATGGATATAACTGATTAAGGATGTTTACTATCTTAACAATATTATTTTGTCATTGATGTCAAGAAATTGATTTTCTGATTCAGTATGATGTTGCCATATCTTAAGAAGAATGTTTTGAAGAGAATTAAGATGTCGGTAAAAGACAATAAGATGAGAGGTGGGGGTGAATCATACAAACTTAATCTTCAATATATTCAACAAATTCAACCTCGATAACCTTATCAGAAAAACTATTAAACATGCAAACTCATAAACAGATAATATCACAAAAAATATAACACCAGATTTAACGTGGAAACCCAAATAGGGAAAAAATAATGTGGGATTTCGGACCCACTAAGAAATATACTATTCTAGAGTATGTTCGGTTAAAAGCAAATCTTGTTAAAGATTACAAACACATTGCTACATGTGACCCGGTTAAGGGATTTCCCTTAGATCTGTTAGGATCTTCACCTTCTTAGAAGTAACCTTATCAAAGGATTTCAAACACTCAATCAGAATGGCACCTTGCTAGAGGATTTACAATTAAGACTATTAAGTCCACTCGGTTAAGAGATTTTCTGTCACTTACAAAATAAACAACAGTAAAAAATATGTCTACAACTTTCAATCTAAAATGTTGAAGCAGATTCTTATTTACTCAATATTGTCAAGTCATAGCACTTCTCTTGTCCCTCTGCTGGGCTCCTTACTCTGTTATTCAAAAAGGTCTTCAAGCTTCTATGCTCGGTAATCACTATGTAGCATCCCTGTGCTTACACTTGCCCACATACATTGTTCATCAATAACTTCTTATTTATAAACAATTTGCTATCTGCTTAATCTCCTTGATCACATTTCCCATGATCAATCATAGCCATTAGATCTTCAATATTGACCAGGTTCAATGTATCCTTCAATCTGAATATGTTTTACTACACTTGGGAACTTGCATTCTATTCTTGGAACTTGTGCTAGGGTAATGCGGTTCAATATGTGTTGTAGATCTAGCTCCTAAATCTTCAAAGCCGTAGATCCTTAACAAACTTCATGCACATCGTATTTATCATTTAATCATATCCAGCTCATCAACTTCCTTCATTAAATAATGCTTTTATTCATCCAATGCATTCTATTATTACTCAATTGCAACTTGGTAAATACTAAACTTCACTTGGTAGACATTCCACCTTCATTAACCGATAGCGATAATGTTAGGGTTTACTAACTAGGTTCTTTGTTCGGTGACATACTATAGTATTAACCTTACAAACAATAACATATGTAGGATATCAAAACAATCTAAACATCATGATCTCATCATTTTCTAACTTGGTAATAGTTACCCATTGAATAACTTATTCCTCCCCTTATTCATCACATTCTTTCTATGTTTTTTACTAACATCTTAATTCTCTTCAAAACATACTTCTTAAGATATGGCAACATCATACTGAATCAAAACATCAATTTCTTGACATCAATGGCAAAATAATATTGTTAAGACAGTAAACATCCTTAATCAGTTATATCCATAATCATCAACAACCTTCTCAATATCCTTATTGAAATACCAACAATCTCTTATTGTAATTGGAATGCTAACAATCTCCCCTTGTCTGTTGTAATGCCAAGAACCTCCCCCTTTGCCATTGATGGAAAAACCAATTGATTTGACCTAAATGATTCGGAATCAGATTGTTGTGAGATGCTGAAATGCTCTCATCATTAGTCTTCTCCCCCATACATTAGTGTTCTCCCCCTTTGACAACAATGCCTAAAAGAAAACTAATACATAATTTCTTCCTGTGTGAAGTAATTCCCTTGATGTTAGGTATCAACTCAGTCTCAGTCAGAGCATCTTGTTTTCAATTACCGTTCCCTATTTTTGTTTCCTGCACACCTTTAGCAAACCTCCTAAAGTGTGTAAATTAGCATCAACTCATAAAAGGTATTCTGTAGAGTCATTGAATTGATGCTTTCACCAAACTCTATCATTGAGTAGAAGATAGGGGTAGGACCCCTAACTGGCTTCTGAGATACTCAAAAGTGTCCCTTGGCAGTGGCTTGGTGAAGATATCTACTATTTGTTCCTTTGAGCTAACATATTCCAATGCCACTTTCTTCTCTTGGACTTCTTCTCTAAGATAATGATACTTTATAGAGATGTGCCTTGTCTTAGAGTGCATAACATGATTCTTTGAAATGTTTATGGCACTAGTATTGTCATAGAATATAGTTACTGGCTCAATAACTTTCTCATTTATGCCTTCCAATAGTTGTTTGATCCATGCTATATTGGTACAATTCAATGCTGCAGCAACATGTTTAGCTTCTGCTATTGACTGTGAAATACATCCTTGTTTCTTGCTAAGACAACTCACTAGTCTTTCTCCTAAAAAGAAAGCTCCTCCACTTGTGCTTTTCCTATCATCAATGTTGCTTGCCCAATCAACATTAGTATAAACCTTTAAATCAAAAACATTTCCTTTCTGATATACTAAGACATAATCTTCAGTGCCTTTTAGGTATCTGAAAATTCTCTTGATTGCTGTCATATGTGTTTCCTTGGGATCTGCAAAAAATCTTGCAACTATACCTACTGCATGTGCTATATTGGGCCTGCTGTGAAAAACATATTGCAACTTTTGAATCATAGATCGGTAAAGTGTCTCATTAACAGATGCAAATTCATCATTCTTTGATAGTTTACAGTTAGTAGTCATAGGAGCACTTACAGGTTTAGAATCCTCCATTCCAAATTTCTTCAAGATTTCCTTTATATACTTGGATTGAGTAATGAAAATCTCATCTTTCATTTGCAGTATCTATAGACCTATAAAATACTTTATTTCACCGATTAATGACATCTCAAATTCTTTACACATTTCATTTCCACAAAAGATAATATCATCAACAAATATGGCTGAGATCAGTATTCCATTGTCTTCATCATTTTTCATGTACATATCACTGCTTTCACTAGTTCTTATAAAACCAATCTTGATTAAATAAGAATGCAATCTCTCATACCATGCTCTAGGTGGTTGCTTTAGACCATATAAAGCTTTGTTCAGCTTACATACTTGATCTTTATTCTCTCCTTCGACAAATCCTTCAGGTTGTTCAATAAAAACTTCTTCTTCTAATATACCATTCAGAAATGCAGACTTGACATCCATTTGATATACCTTGAAGTTCTTGTAAGCAACATATGCCAACAATGTTCTTACTCCTTCAAGTCTTGCCACAGGTGCAAAAGTCTCACCATAATCAATTCCTTCTTCTTGAGCATAACCTTTACAAATTAGTATTGCTTTATTTTGAATGACCTCACTTTTTTCGTTCAGCTTGTTTCGGAAAATCCACTTTGTACCGATTACATTTTTGTCCTTAGGTCTTGGGACCAGTGTCCATGTGTCATTCTTCTTGATTTGATCAATCTCTTCTATCATAGCATTTATCCAATCTTCACTGTTAAATGCCTCTTTCACTATCCTTGGTTCAAATTTAGATATCAAACATGTGTTCTATCTCAGTTTGTTCCTTGTCATCACTGGATCATCCTTATCTCCTATAATCTGACTTGATGCATGATTCCTTCTGACATACTTGTCTAATATAGGCTTGGTAGATTCTGTATGATCTTCTTCATCACTCGGTAACTGGATATTCTATTCATTTCCTTTAGTAGCTTTCTCGGTAGGACTTCTTGGTTGAACATATACAAATCTTTCATAATATTGTGGTTCTTTGGAGTTTCCTTCATCATTTCTTTCTGCAAATTCATCAATTTTCACATTTGCACTTTCTACTATTTCTTTTAATACCATGATCATTGCAGAATAAGTTAAACTCATCAGATGTGAACTCTCCTCCTCTATTTGATCTAAGATATTTCAGTTGTCTTCCTGTTCATTTTCAACTCTTGCCTTGTACCATTTAAACATTTGAAAAGCTTTTGATTTTTCTTTTAATAACATAACTGACATCATCCTTGAGTAATCATCCACAAATAATATGAAATATTTATCACCATAATAACTCTGAACTTTCATAGGACCACAAAGATCAGTATGGACAAGATCTAAAATTCCCTTAGAAGTGTAGGACTTACTTGTAAAGCTTGATCTTGTCATCTTACCCATTTGGCATCCTTAGCACATAGCATTCTCAGGTTTCTCCAAACTCGGTGCTTCCTACTTATTTTGATCAGATTATCAAAATTTACATGACAAAACCTTTTATGCCATAACTAGGTATCATCTATCTTTGCATATAGACACTTATTCTGAGTTGAGTCAAGGCAAAATGTGTTACCTTTTGTTTATGTCCCGGTAGCTGCTAACTTTCCATGCTTGTCATGAACTTTGACAATTCCTTTCTGAAACTTTATTCGATATCCTATATTGTTTAGCTATGCTACACTCAACAAATTTTATTTCAAACCTTCAACCCAAAAAACATCATTGCATTTAGCATTGTCAAGAATTGTTAAAGATCCTTTACCTCTTACTGGACATGGTGCATCATTACCAAATCTTACATAACCTCCATCATAATCTTCTAATATAAAAAAATTGTGTTTATCACCTGTCATGTGATGTGAGCATCCACTATCTATGATCCAAGAATCATTAGTATTTATGTGAGATATTAAAGCTTTTTATTCATACCTTTCTTCATCTGATCCATCTTTGATAGCCACATAAACAACTTCCTTTGTATCAGTTTCATCAGATTTATCATCATTTGATTCCTCATCAGCTATTAAGCATGTCTTTCTATCTCTTCTTCTGAAGTCTCGATGTCCTCTGTAATGATTATCTTTTTGTGTATCACCTCGGTAATCTCTCTTTTCACTAGATTCTTTGTTAGGACAATTAGAAGCCATATGTCCTATTCTATCACAGTTAAAACATTTCAAAGGCAACTTTCCTTTGTACTTACCTTTTCCTCTCAGTAGCCTTCTGGTTAATAGTGCTTCAAACTCTTCTTGCTTTCTGATTTCTTTATATAGTTTGTGTACCTCTTCCATGTTTTTACTAAATCTTTCACTTGCTCCACTATGATTCCCTTCAGAATACTTATACATTCTATCATTGTAATCATCAAATTCATCAAGATGAAAAGAACTAAATGGAGACTCAACTTTATTTACCGAAGACCCACTGTTATCAAAGTTACTTAACTCAAATGCATGTAGCTTACCAATAGTAGCATCCAAAGAAACTGGCATATTGGGTATAGACCTCAATTCATTGATTGCAAAGACTCAGATTGCATAAGTAGGTAGAAGGATTCTTAATAACTTACTTGTGACATCCTTTTCTTCAATGGTTCCTCCTGCTCCTTTGATTTGATTGACAATCTCCTTTAACCTTGTACTGTACTGGGTTATGTTCTCACCTTCATTCATTCTCATAGATTCAAGTTGTCCTCTTAGACTATCCACTTTTGCTCTTTGAACATGTTCATCACCACCATACATAGATATGAGCTTGTCCCACATTGCTTTGGCATCATTGCAGCCTTCTAGATCATTAAACTCTGAGTTGGTGAATGGAGATGTTATTTCAATCATTGCTTGAATATGTTCTTGCTTTGCCTTTATCTCTTCCATTGTCAATGGATAGGTGCTAGGTGTAATGAAATCATTCTCCAAATAATATACAACATATTCTCCAATTCCTGATAGGTGCAGCTTCATGCTTTTTTGCCATGTAGAGAAACTTGACTTGTTCAGCTTCGGTGCATCCCTCTTATACATCTTTGGATATTTTCCTTAAGTGCCTTTAAACTTTACTTCTAGAGTCCAAAGCTCTGATACCAATTGTTAATAAGATCAGAGGGGGGGGGTGAATCATACAAACTTAATCTTCAATATATTCAATAGATTCAACCTTGGTAACCTTATCAGAAAAACTATAAAACATGCAAACTCATAAACAGATAATATCACAAAACATATAACACCAGATTTAATGTGGAAACCCAAATAGGGAAAAACCATTGTGGGATTTCGGACCCACTAAGAAATATACCCTTCTAGAGTATGCTCGGTTAAAAGCAAATCCTATTGAATATTACAAACACATTGCTAGATGTGACCAGGTTAAGGGATTTCCCTCAGACCTGTTAGGATCTTCACCTTGTTAGAAGTGACCTTGTCAAAGGATTTCAGACACTCAATCAGAATGTCACCTTGCTAGAGGATTTACAAATAAGACTGTTAAGTCCACTCGGTTAAGAAATTTTCTGTCACTTACAAAATAAACAACAGTAATAAATATGTCTGCAACTTTCAATCTAAAATGCTGAAGCAGATTCTTATTTTCTCAATACTGTCAAGTCATAGGACTTCTCTTGTCCCTCTGTTGGGCTCCTTATTCTATTATTCAAATAGGTCTTCAAGCTTCTGTGCTCAGTAATCACTATGTAGCATCCCTATTCTTACACTTGCCCGCATACATTGTTCATCAATAACTTCTTATTTATAAACAATTTGCTAACCGCTTAATCTCCTTGATCACATTTCCCATGATCAATCATAGCCATCAGATCTTCAATCTTGACCAGGTTCAATGTATCCTTCGATCTAAAAATGTTTTACTATGCCTGGGAACTTGCATTCTATTCTTGGAACTTGTGCTAGGGTAATGCGGTTCAATCTGTGCTGTAGATCTAGCTCCTGAATCTTCAAAGCCGTAGATTCTTAACAAACTTCATGCACGTCGTATTAATCATTTAATCATATCCAGCTCATCAACTTCCTTCATTAAATAATGCTTTTATTCATCCAATGCATTCTGTTATTACTTGGTTGCAAGTCGGTGAATACTAAACTTCACTCGGTAGACATTCTGCCTTCATTAACTGATAGTGATAACCTTAGGGTTTACCGACTAGGTTCCTTAGGGTTTACCGACTAGGTTCCTTAGGGTTTACCGACTAGGTTCTTTGCTCGGTGACATAGTATAGTATAAACCTTACAAACAATAACATATGTACGACATCAAAAAAATCTAAACATCATGATCTCATCATTGTCTAACTCGGTAATAGTTGCCCATTGAATAACTTATTCCTCCCCTTATTCATCACATTCTATCTATGTCTTTTACCGACATCTTAATTCTCTTCAAACATACTTCTTAAGATATGGCAACATCATACTGAATCAGAAAATCAATTTCTTGACATAAATGACAAAATAATATTGTTAATACAGTAAACATCATTAATTAGTTATATCCATAATCATCAACAACCTTCTCAATATCCTTATTGAAATGCCAACAATCTCTTATTGTAATTGAATGCCAACAATCTCCCCTTATCTGTTGTAATGCTAACAATCAAAGAAATTCTGGATAGTCGCATGAGGAGTATTAGAAATAGGTAGTATGAGGAGTATCTAGTGAAATGGAGGGAAAGACCTATTGAATATTCTTCACGGTTTTCCAAGGAAGAGGTTGATCGTCTGGGTTGTCCTTAATCAGCTAAGACATTACGAGGTCACTTCTCAATCTACCCAAGGTGTCTGATGCAGGAGAATCCAATGGTGTATGGCCAATCCTATATCACATAAAAATATTTCTTTTTGTTTAGTTTTATATTAATTTTTTTGTAGTTCTAGATACCCTCTTAGACGAATAATAGATTCCAACTCTCAAAATTGACAAGCTGCTTTTTCTAGTCGACTGCCAAAAATAACAAGTTTTTATTTGAAGGTGGATGGAGCCCAAAATTTGAAAGAATCTTAAGGAGGAAAAAATAAGCACTTTGTGAAAGAATCAAATTAAAATCATTAATTGTTTAAAAGTTATTCAAGTTTCAGTTTCCTAAAAAATTGAAAAAAATTCTTCCAAGTCAAATTTGAGGCATTCAACTGTGTTGAGTGGGCACCAAAAATGGTAGGAATCAGTAGAGAAAACTCTAAGAATACTCTACACTCAGAGATATTTCTGATGCGTCAAACAGTTCATAAATCCGATTCTCGGATGAAAAGTTATGACTGCCAAGAGTTGGACAATTTTTTGGACAGTTTTAATTTTTGAACCTGGTTGTATTTTCATATTTCCAATTTCATGTTTTTGCATTTGTCCACCAATTGGTAAGTTATAAATTTTAATTTCGGCTCCAAAAAGGTGGAAGGCTATTTAGGACTCATTTGAGGAAACTTGTAATAGCTTTTGGAGTTGAGTTTTCGGGAGTTAGTTTCTAGGTTGGAAATTGTTTTGTAAGGGTTTTCAGAAAACTCTGTAAGTTGTGTGTTGCGGAGAGTGAGGATTTATTTCTCTAGATTAAAATTGGATGTATTTAAAATAGTTTTATTTCAGATATAATAACATAATATTTTATGTTTTATTGCAATTTGCTATGTTTTTTTGTTTCTCGGGTTCTGCCTTCATCATCTATTATTGGGGAAGTTTATTTTGTATATTATATTTTTAAATTTATGTATTCCCTTCCTTGTATTCTTCTTGGGATTTAATATTATTTTTTATTTTTGTTTTATCTCCCATTATGATATACTGCATGTCCATGAGTTTCTATGTAAACTTGGTGTCTTTTTGTGCAAGTCTGTGTAAAGGAGGTGCAGGGATTTGACGTTAAAATCCATTTGTATGACTTGTGAATACAATTTTTATGTTTTCAAGGTATTATTTTATCCTCCCACACCTCCTGGGAGAGTCATTTTTTCATTTAGCAAGCCTATGTGCAATCTGGGCAAGTTTCATTACATAAAATGTATGTTTTCATTGTTTTTTTCTCTTTGAACCTAAAACATTATTGTTTTGCACCAAAACACAAAATTATGGCTCCAAAATGCCAAAATATGTCATGGGAGAGCTAAATTTTCTCCCAAATGTGCCATTTTAGGTTTTCGATGTGCTGAACTACTTCGGGGTGCATGTTTTATTAGTTTTGGTCACTGTGATTGATTTGTTTGATTTTGGGAATTTACCACAAGCATTTTGTGATTGCATTGATTTTTTCAGAGGTTTTGTATGATGTCATCATGATAATTACATGTTTTTTGTGCTCCGGTAAGAGGATTTGTCCCTTACCATTGAGGATATTGTTCATGTTGAGTTGCTCCAATGAGAGGAAGAATGTGTCGATATTGATGAATGTTTATGAGAGCTCCAGTGGGATGTTATTGCCGCATTGTTGAGTATTGGAATTTTTTTTGGATTATCCTTTGAACTCATTTTTATGCCTTGGTTCATTGTTGTATTGTTTTGGTGAAGGCTCTTACTTGTAATTGGGTATATAAATCTTGATATGATACTATGACTGTGTTTATGTCTTCATGATGTTGTTGTGATGTTATTTTAATGCATATTTCAACCTAAGGTATTGGTCCATGATTAGGGGGAGTGGGTTCTTGCATGTGTAGGATCGGGGTCATGAGCAATAGGCTCTAAGAGGTTCCTAGAGATGATTCTTAGGGTCTAGAACTGTCATGGGACCACATAAAAAGTTTATGTTTAATTTCACGTGATAGTTCACTAATAATTTGATTATTGGGTTTGGGTAAATAAGAATTTACTTAAACAAGATAATGAATTTGTTTTTTGGTTCCCCACCTCATAGCCCTTGAGTGTTGACTTGGGATGAGCTTGGGAAGACCGTTGGAGAGGTAAATCAATCTCCCTTGATTATCTCCAAGGTGGAGATGGTTCCACATTTCTATCAATCTGTGGTGTGGCCCCTTCTTTGTGAGGATAGTATGTGATGACACTCTTCCCTAAGTGTGTACGTTATCATTATGCCTTTGTTGTTGATTATGCCTTTTGGATTTATTGATATTTTATTAGCCTTGTCAGGTAATTTGATTCATTGTTATTGGTTGTTATTTTGTGGTTGTCATGTTTAGTCCCTTGGTTCTTAGGTGTCAGGCTAGGTCTTAAACTGTGTTAGTTGGAACCCCATGGCATCTCCTAGCACAGGGGATGGTTTCTATTGGTTCCACATGGTTGGGTGGTTTGATGGCTTCTTCCATTGGGATGTTATTCATTGGATGATTTCATGTGTGGACATGGATTTATATTATCTCATCATGTAGATGGATATTGAAGCATAATTTATGTAGTTGGGAATAGATATCATGTGGTTTGTAACTCAAGAAAGATGTAATAGTAAAGTAGACTATGTAATCAGTTTCTCATGAACATATGTATTAGGACTTGTAGTAGGTTGATTCCAGAATGTTATGTAAATGGATATTCAATTGTGTATGCAATTCTAGATTAGAGACGAATTAAATGATTGAGTGATACAATTGGATTGTCTTATGTATATCTTGTGGGTGGTAGTGAATATGTTTACGATCATGTATGCCTTGTCTTCAAATATGTTAATCCTTATTTTTAGTTATCATTGGAATATACAAATGAATGAATAGTTGTAGATTTGTATGGACACTGATTATTCAATATGTGGAGTTTATTTCTATGTTTGGAGATAACAATGTGTCATGATGACTTGTAAATGTGAAAGAAGGATATGTACCTATGTAACTTGTATTATTATGCATTAGGATATGATGTAACAGAAGCGACTATGTACTTGTACCATGCACTCTTATGTAATAGGATGTTATGATGTAGAGTCTATGACTTGTAATGGATTAAGATATATGGTTCACATTGTAGAAATATTCATAATGTTGGGAATGAGATCCTATGTTGAATTAGGAGATTTAATAATTATATTATGTTTATTCTTGTAGTATCATATGATTCTTGAATTTTTTTAGTAGCATGGAATCCTATTTCGAAGTAGATAAGTGCTTGCTGCTATATTCTTGCATATGTGTAAGGATAGTAATCTTGATGAGATGTGCAACAATCTTTCTTAAGGAAATAATCTCGTTCCATGTGTATGAAAGAGTATATGTATATAGATTCATGATGTAATAGGTGAATAATGGATAAAGATAGGAGATAGGAACATTTGATCCGGTTCTTTAAAATGAACTTAGAAAGTTAATGGGGTTGTGAAGAAATGCATTTGATAGCTCATAATCTAAAGATAGGAAGAAAGTACTTGAGTAGAACTTAAATAAAATGGATGTTAATGATTTCATGGTATGGATGTGTTAGGTTATGATGTTAGCAATTAGTGGCGTTAAGATACCTTGGGGGAGAGAATGAATGGATATATGTATGTGTTGAGATGATAATGGTTATGATGTTATTTTTGCTTGCATTTATAATGTTATTGATTTTTTTATAGTCATAATGTTCTATTTATTCATATAGCTGTTAATCTATGATCTTGAGTGATGATAGTTATTTATGTTGTATTAGTTGACATTTTTTAAAAAATTTATCTCTATTTGTTAGTTAGATTAGTAGTTTTCTCTAGGGTATTTTTGCAGGTATTACAGACATTGGCCAATTTCTTGAAAATTGTGCACTATATTGATGTCAAATTAATTTGATTTGTTTATTATTAGTTAATGAATTTTCTCTACAAAAATCGCAAGAACCTAGTTCTCGGATCTCAAGACATGATGAAATCTTCTTCAGAACTTTTGAAAAACATGCTGGACTTATCTATGGTAGTCTAAGGCTAGTCACCAATCAAATTTAAACAAATACAATTGCAAGTGTATGCTCAAACAGTTGACATCACGATACTTATGCTAATAGATTTGTTTGGGTATATGAACACTAATTTAGGATGATTGTCTCACAATGTTATCAACCCTGATTCAATAACTATGATTTATATTGTCCGCTCTCTAAACTTAATGTCACACCAAACCAATACATAGTTGAAACCACACAACGGCTCAACAATTAACCATGTAGCCAAAACACTTGCCTAACATATTTAAAATGCACTCTAATGATTGAATTTCTAAGTCTGGTGGCAAACATAAAATGTACATGCAAAGAGTACTATTGTTTAAATATGTTCAAATCTGCCTAACCCATTTACGATATCTACCTCCACATTGATGCTAAAATGTTTCCAAATTCTAGTATTGAAATGGCTCTAAATGTACTACCTCAAAATGATGAGGCTGAGACCATTAATGAAGGGAAGTGCAATAGTAATTAGGCGGATCTTTCCATAAATTAAGGTGTGAGAATAGTTATGTTTTTAGGAAGCTTTAGGATTTGTGATTTTGGATTCTATAAGTATTTTCATGTTTTGGTAAAAGGGGATTCAGGTTATGAAGGATTAGTAGTTGTCTATGTGAATTTAATGTTTTAATGGAATTTTTCATATTTCTTCGACTTTAATTTCAATGGATGCAATGAAAGAGGAAGGCATATCAGACTATGCCTAAATTGTATTTTTCGTTTGTTTTGAATATTTGAAGTGAATGTTGAAAATCTATGTGCAAGTGAGTATTTTACACTATCCATGATTTTAGCTCTTGTAATTTCATTTCTAAGATATCGGTCTTGTATCATTTGTTGTTACTCTCTTTCATTAGCCTATATTATTATCATTTGAAATTACTCTATGCTATTGTAGTGAAACTCAAATATTAATGAGTGATATTTGAAATTAGTGAAGAAATGTGTACTCTTGTTTAGCCTTAATAAATGCATCTCAGATGAATATTTGAATGTTGCATTATGTGTCAAGTCGGCCTTATATTTTCACTCTTTCTATCAATGAAGAGATAGTGGTATTATGTGTTCTATTTAAGGAATTCTAGAAGGTCCTTACTATTTTGAGTAAATTTATTATGTGACACCCCTTTTATCATTTGAAAGGTTGCATTCCAAATTTAGATTTCTCTCTAAGCTAAGTTGTCACTAATATTCTAAGGCACTTTGCAAACCTCAAGATGTTTTTAAAACAACTTTTATACATAAAAATATGATGTCCACTCAAAGGTTATTACTATAGTTATTAATTTTCACATAAATAGTAATAAAAATAATTTTGTATAACTTCAAAATCACCCTCTTAACCTCAAACTCAAAAATTGACATTACAATACTTCATCAATACTCCACATAACCTAGAAACTCAAATTTTATATAAAAAATAAGATAATTTATTATTTTAATATTTAAATTTATAAATGTAGTTTAATTTTTATTTTATTCAAAATTATTGAATTTGATTACCACTATATACTTTAGGATATAAGAAACATATTAAATTTTTATTTAGGAGCCACTTTCATATTTTACACACTAATATACAACTCCAACTAATCTCCATACCCATGAGAGAGAGAGGGGGATGCAACATGTATTCCATACGATGCCCTTTCTCATAAGGGTATATTTACCATATAGGGTAACATAACGCATTGGATTCGAAAAGATTGTGACAAATGTTTGAATTTTAAATTATGAGATAGCATAACCTTCCCTCTGGATCGGGATCATCCCCCCACCCCAAAAAATTGTCCATAGTGGGATCCCCGGTTAGGGGGCTATCACTATAGATTTATTCTTGAGGTGTGGGTTCCTTCATTCACCTGGTCAGCGACGAGTGGAAAATAGACCTCTTGGAATTTTAGGGTGGGCAACTGGATCTAGTATAATTGTTCTTGCTCTAACGATAAACGATAACGGGTTAGAGAGGCCACCATAGAAACTTGTCACTAATCTTCTAAGAAACTTTTTAGGCATGTAGATACTTGTAAAAGACTTTCTACACAATAAAATAGGAGCTCCGCTCATAGGTTATTACAATAGGAGTTCAATTTTACATAAATATCATAAAAACAATACTTTATAGCCTCAAAATGAGCCTCTTAAACTCAAATTCAAAAATTGATATTACTTAAGTTTATCAATACTCCACATAAGCTAGTAACTCAAATTTTCCATAGAAAATCAAAAAAATATTATTTTCATATTTTATTTTATTAATTTAATTTATCTTTTATTTTATTTATAATTATTTAATTTGATTCCCACTATATACTTTGTGATATAAGAAACCAATTTGATTTTCACTTAGGGGTCACTTTAATATTTCACACCCTATTTAACTTATAGTTATTAATCTAACTAAATATAAAAGTTGAAATATATTAAGAAAATAAAGTTGTAAGATTTTTTTAATAAACTTTTAAATATAATTTAATTTTAATATTTTAAAGAAATATTTAATATCTAACATTAGCAATTGCATTCTTCTTTAAATCTTATAATAGAAATTTGAAATTTAATAGCCTTCATTAATACTCCACATAAACTAGTAACTTAAATTTTGCATTTCAAAAAATAATTTATTATTTTAATATTTTATTTTCTTAATTTAGTTTAATTTTTGTTTTGTTTAATTTGATTACTACTATATATATTAGAGTATAGGAAACATATGTAATTTTCATTTAAGGGTCACTTTAAAATTTCACACACTAATCTACAACTCCAACTAATCTCTAGAGACAGAGAGATGCAACATGTATTCCATATTATTTTCTTTGTCATAAGGAGTCTATTTACCATGTAGGGTAAGATAACATATTGGATTAGACAAGATTGCGACAAATGTCTCAATTTTAAATAATGAGACAACACATGATATAAAATTTTATTTAAACAATTAAGATGTCCAGAAGATTCTTAAGACTAAAAGAATAAATAAAGTAAAATAGAATAGTATCTCATCAAAACAAATAAGGCTTCTAAAAGATCCGTACTTTTTTGAGAAAATTTATTATGTGACACCCCTTTTCTTACTTGAAAGGCTCCCTTCCAAAGTTAGATTTCTCTCTAATTAAACTTATCACTAATCTTCAATGACACTTCTCAAGCTTCTAGGAGTTTCTAAAACACTTTTTAAAAATTAATTTATGAGCCCCACTCATAGGTAATTACTATGATAGTTCAAATTTACATAAATAATAATAAAAATAATACTTTATAGCCTCAAAATCACCCTCTTAACTCATATTCGAAAATTGACATTACTTGACTTCATCAATACTCCACATAAACTAGTAACTCATATTTGGAATAGAAAATCAAACAATTTATTATTATTATAATATTTAATTTTTTAATTTAATTTATATTTTATGTTATTTAAAATTACTTAATTTGATTACTACCATAGACTTAGTTATTAATCTAAATAAATATAAGAGCTCAAATATATAAAAAAAAGAAAGTAGTAAAATTTTTGTAATAAACTTTTAAATATTTTTTTTTTAATGTTTCAAAAAAAATATTTAGTATTCAACATTAACGATTGCATTCTTCTTTGAATATTATAGTGAAAATTTGAATTTTTAGAGCCTTATAACGAGGAAGGAAGTGGCAAGAGTATTTGCACCAGAGTTGAATTTCAAGGCCCAAGAAAAGAAGAAAAGAAGAAAAGAAGAAATTATATATATTAAATTAATTTGCACGAGGGTTAAATTTCGAATAAAATCTAATAAAAATAAGGCCGTAGTTTTAAAAATTTGTGACATTTGAATTGATGAAAAATTTGGTAGAGTTAATATATAAGCTTTAGGGTGTATGGAAGCTTACTATATATAGAGGGAGGAGATGTTATGTTCATACACCAAAACTTTTTAAGCCCAATCATCCGTATAATAATAGTAACGAATAGAAGAAATATGGATGCCGAAGCTTTTGTTCGGCAGATAGTAGAAGAGGATGGCGCATATGGGTCATTTGCAAATCATCTGAGTGATCCTAATACCATGGATGCATTCCTTGAAAGACTCCGTAGTGCAGTCAATGAAGTGTTTGATGAAGTCGGATATGTACCTGCAAGAAAGGAGACTATGAAAGAAATCTCATACAAGCATATTAGTGAAGTGCAGTCAATGAAGTGTTTGATGAAGTCGGATATGTACCTGCAAGAAAGGAGACTATGAAAGAAATCTCATACAAGCATATTAGTGAAGGCTCCATATGTGCAATTTGCCTTGATAATTTTCTGGTGGAGGAACAAGCATGCGAGATGCCTTGTAATGAGAATCATATATTCCATACTAAATGCATTCGCCAATGGTTGGAGCGGCAGAATACTTGTCCTGTCTGCAGAACAGAATTTCCCAAACAAAGCAAAGATAGTGTCGACATTTAGAATTACAATGAAGCTCAAAAGCTATTTGTCGCCAAGTCATTTCACTTAGTTTTATTTAGCATGACTAGGGAGTAAAATCTGTTTTAGTTTTTAAGTTTTAGTTTTTTCTAAAATCTGTTTTAGTTGTTTCTTTTTTATCTTTAAGTTTTTAAAACAAGTTTCTAAGTTTTTGGAAGACGTCTAAATAATGAGGCAGACAATTGGTCCGATCTTTGATATTTGATCAAGAACAATCTGTTTTAGTTTTTTTCTTTATTTTCAAGTTTTTAGGATATTTTTTTGAAGTCTATATAATGAGGCAATCCTAATTTTTTCATTATGAGTTAGTCTAATCTTTGAAAATGCTTCAAGAAGCTATTGTAGTATGTTGAATCAATAGAACAATAGGGCTTGTAATTTGTTGAATCAATAGGATAATTGATCTATATTTTGTGTTTTGACATTTGATGGTGATCTAGAAGCTTGAGTTAATAGGGCAATTTATTTGTGTTTTGCTATTTGATCAAGAAGCTATTGTAATCTCTTGAATAGTAGGGCAATTTAGTTGGGTTTTGTTATTTGATCAAGCAACTCTTCTAATTTCTTAAATCAAGAGGGCAATTTATTTGTGTTTCATATTAAACTCTTGTAATCTCTTGAATCAATAGGACAATTTATTTGTGTTTTAATTTTGTGTTTTGATTTTGTGTTTTGATATTTCATAAGAAGCTCATGTAGTCTCCTAATCCATCCATAGCTGAAGAAGAAGGTAGCAATAGGGTAATATATCTGTGTTTTAATTTTCTATGAAGAAATCGTTAGATCTAGCCATAGCTGAAGAAGAAGGAATCATTAGATCCAGTCACAGTTGAATAAGGTATCAATAAAAAGTGATAAGGAAAATTTATCTATGTTTTGATATTTGATGGTGATCAAGAAGGTTTTGAATAAATCATTAGATCTAGCAATAGCTAGAGAAGAAGGTAGCAGTAAAAACTTATAGGGCAATTTATTTATGCTTTTATATTTTATGGTGATCCTGTTATAATCTCTTGAGTTAATAGGGTAGTTTATCTATGTTAAATTATTTGATGAAGAAGCTCTTATAATCAATAAGGCAACTTATTTGCGTTTCAATTTTGTGTTTTGATATTTCATAAGAAGCTCTTGTAATCTCCTGAAATAGATCCATCCATAGCTAAAGAAGAAGGTTGAAATATAGAATAACTTATTTGTGTTTTATTTTCATTTGAAAAAACACTAAAGAAATCATTAGATCCAACCATAGTTGAAGAAAGAATTATTAGATGCAGCCATAGATGAAGAAGAAGGAATCATTAGATCTAGCCATAGTTGAAGAAGGTAGCAATAAAAAGTAGTAGGGAAATTTATATATGTTTTGTATTTTAAGAAATCATTAGATACAGCCGTAGATAAATAAGAAGGTAGCAATAAAAAGTGATAGGGTAATTTATCTATGTTTCCATATTTGACGGTGATCAAGAAGCTATTATAATCTCTTGAATCAATGGGGCAATTTATTTGTGTTAAACTATTTGATCAAGAAGCTCTTGTAATCAATAGGGAAATTTATTTGTGTTTTAATTTTGTGTTTTGACATTTCATAATAAACTCTTGTAATCTCCATTATCTGTGTTTTAATTTTATGTGAAGAAGTACTGAAAATATTAGATCTAGTCATAGCAATCATAGCTGAAGAAGAAGGAATCATTAGACCCAACCATAGTTGAAGAAGGTAGCGATAAAAGGTGGTAGGGAATTTTATCTGTGTTTTGGTATTTGATGGTGATCAAGAGGCTTTTGAAGAAATCATTAAATCCGGCCATAGCTAAAGAAGAAGGTAGCAATAAAAAGTGATAGGGTAAGTTATCTATGTTTTGATATTTGATGCTAATCAAGAAGCTATTGTAATCTCTTGAATCAATAGGTTGTTTTATCTGTGTTTCATTATTTAATCAAGAATCTCTTGTAATCTCTTGAATGAATAGAGCAATTTATGTGTCTTTTGATATTTGATCAAGAAGGTCTTGTAATTTCTTGAATCAGTACAACAATGTATCTATGTTTTGATATTTTGTCAAGAAGTTATTGTAATCTTTTTAACCAATAGAGCAATTTGTTTGTGTTTTAATTATGAGTGAAGAAGAACTAAAGAAATCATTATCAAGGAAATTTATCTATGTTTTGATATTTGATGTTGATCAAAAATCTTTTGTAATATATTTGATGGTTATCAAGAAATAAATGTAATCTCTTGAAACAATAAGGCAATTTATATATGTTATGTTAATTGATATAGGTATTTTAATCTCTTTAATCAATAGGGA
Organism: Cryptomeria japonica; assembly: GCF_030272615.1. Taxonomy (NCBI): domain Eukaryota; kingdom Viridiplantae; phylum Streptophyta; class Pinopsida; order Cupressales; family Cupressaceae; genus Cryptomeria; species Cryptomeria japonica. The sequence continues at coordinate 580,721,330 of NC_081405.1, forward strand.
TATTTATTTGTGTTTTAATTCTTGGGATATTGAAGTTTTTGAGGGTATCTCATAAAGCCACTAACATCAAGTTGTTTGAGAAATTTATATCTGAGACATAGAAAAGGTCACAATGTTTTGTCAAAAAATAATTGAAGCCCTCTATAGAAGGAGAGAAAGTGGTAATAACCACACATAATAGGGGAGACTAATCATGTAATTTTTCCAAGACAAGTTTCTAGAAGTCTTTGAATGTATCTAACACCTCTATATAATGTGATATAGTTCATTCATTATCTATTGAATCAGTAGAACAATTTATCCAATTCTGCATTTCTTTTATTTCTTGTATGGATTCTCCATTTGATGCATTTATAATTAACTGAATTTATTACCACAGTATTGCTTGATAGATTAATTTCTGAGGAATATGTTTAAAATAAGCTTTGGAGTTCTTTGAATGTATCTAACACCTCTATATGATGTAGCAATTGTAGTTCATTCATTATCAAGAAATTGTTGTAATCTATTAATCAATAGAATAATTTATTTGCATTGCAATTATGTTTCTTTTATTGTCAGTGTGGATCCATATTTAATTGACTTTATTAACATAATAATGCTTCCTAATGTTTTGATACAATTAATTTGAAATTTCCAATTATATTGATTACCAAACATCAAGAGGAGAATAATAATTAGAGTGAATCATTATAATGATTACAATGAGTATATGATTTTGTTAACAAGATAGGCAAAATTAGCAATACATTCCTAAGATGTCTATAAAATATCACAATCTATTCATAAAGATGTTTGGAATATATAGCCTTCCTAGGTATAGCTTTGGGAAACCTCCACCCATCGAGAAACACCCACCCATTGATAATAACCCCGATTGGATTATGTAGTCTTCTCTTGTTGTCAACAATTTCCATTTTAAGGGTTCTAATCCTATGTGTTAAAATTTTGTGCTCTAGAGAAAAGCAAAATAATGCTATATTTCATATAATTTCGATTTTCTTTCTCTCTTTTGTTTTACAAATTTTTATAAAATTTGAAAATAATAAATATAATTTTAAAAATTTATTTAGAGTATATTTTAATAACATGATTATTTTTTTTGTTTTAGTTTACAATGTGATATATTTTAATAACATGATTATATTTTATATTTTTTAAAGTGTTCAATGTATATGGTTTTCAAGTTAATGATTTTGTTTTCATTCTTAGTTTTTGTTTGATATAAAAATTAATAGCTTGAGACGTGTTCAATGGCGTGGGAAGTAGCTTGAGACAAGAAGACCAAAGAAAGACTCAGAAATTGGTTTGTATTACATTTTCTTTCAGCTTACCGTGTCTTCTTATTCACTCCAAAAAAAAACCTGCAGTTTTGTAACGAAAAACATATTTCATAATCTTCTTTGTAGATTTCTTATACATATCATTTAATTTTCTTTCGATTTGTTCACTTTCTTCAGTTTAATAGCAAAAATTATAACTATTGGGTAATCATAATGGAGGCATTGTTTTGTTCACAAGATTACATGTTGGAACTCTTGAAGATAGGAGAGTGGCTGAGAAAATTATAAAAACTTTTCTTAAAAGATTTGAATCTATTGTGGTGGCCAGAGAAGAAACAGTTAATCTTTCACAATTTTTAGATGATCAGTTGCATGCATCTCTCATTTCTCATGAGCATAGGATAAGTCGGTCAGCAAATTCAAGGTTGGAGCATGCTTTCAAGACACAAATCTTAATCAACCATGGTAGAAGTAGATAAAGAACAAATTTCAAAGGTAGAAAAAGAAACTCATATAGAAGGGGAAGAACCAAATCATCAAACTCAAGTGAGAACTTAAGTGGAAGAGGAAACCATCAAATGTCAAATCCAAATCAGCCTCAGAACCGAAGGTATGATAATTCTTCAATTTAATATCATCACTACAAGAACTATGAGCATTATTTAAATGAATTTAACAAGAAACGATATGATTCTAGACAAAAAAAAGTCCAATTCTACCAAAGAAATCAAAATCATGTCAATATGTGTATCGCTTTTTATGTTGCACAAGAAAATGAAAAAGACATGGTTATTACACTCCTATTGTAGCAATCAAACGATATGGAACTTAGAACTATTTTCTAGTTTGGATGGAAGTGTAAAATTAGATGTCAGATTTGGGAATGATAACAAAGTTTTAGTTATGGGAAAAGGAAAGTTCAACATTCTAACTTAAAAAGGGTGGAAATTTTTTACCTCGAATGTGTATTTTTTTCCTAGCTTGTTCAAAAGGGGCATAGAATATTTTTCATAAAAAAACCACAAAATTTCAGATAAATTTCCTAGCAACCATCTTATAGCCAAGGTCCTAATGAGAAGCATTAAAATATTTTCCAGTTTAAACCAAATTTGAAGGTAGAATTTGCTCAAGAACATCCTTCAACAAACTCACGAGAGGAAGAAGAGAAAACTACAACAATCGCCCAAATAATCTTTGATGAAGAAATTAAAGATGAAAATAGCTTATGGAACTTATGAATTGAACACTTAAACTTTGGAGGTTCAAACTTATTATGTAAGAAAAGAATGGTCAAGGGGTTGCCCTTAATAGAAAAACAAAATAGAATATGTGAAGGTTGTATCTTGGGTAAACAAAATAGGGAATATGAAGGTCTATACGTGCAAAAAAGCCATTGGAGATTGTTCACTCATATTTGTATGGACCAATGGAAATACCTTCAATTACTGGAACCTACTACTTCTTGGCATTCAATGATGATTCCACATAAAGGTATCGACTTACCTTCTAAAACATAAGCATGAAGTGTTTGATTATTTTTATCAATCAAGGCTCTTGTGAGAAGTAAATTGGGTATTAAATTAGAGCATGAAGAATGGATAGATGTGGTGAATACATTTTAAATGGCCTTATAATATTTTTCAAGGACCATAGTATCCACAAACAATATACCACAAGGTATAACCTTCAACAAAATGGTGTGGCTGGCACGAAAAGTGGGACAATCATGGAAATATCAGGAACATGTTGAAAGCAACACACTTCATAAATGAGTATTGGGTTGAACTTGTAGCATGTACAACATGTATAATGAATAGATGTTTCATCAAAAGTGTCACCAATTTAAATTTTGGAAGAAACATGAAGTGGAAGAAAACATAATATTTCTCATATGAGAGTATATAGATGTGTGGCATATGTATAAGTCCTAGATGAACAAAGAAGAAAACTAGATAACAAAGGAGAAAAATACATATTTATAGGTTATAGTGATGAATCGAAGGAAAAAAAGATATATAATCCAATAATCAAGAGAGTCATAATCACCAGAGTTGTGCAATCTATAGAAGATGAAGCATGGGATGTAAGTTTGGATAAAACAATCAATATTGCAACCAACTTACCACGAGAAGAAAACAAAGATTTTATAATAGTATGTACTCCTCTAAATGTGACTCCTACTACACCCATTCAAGGTTAACAAATTGGTCAAGTGATACTATCATCAAGCATAAGGGTAGCCCTATACACTAAATAAAATACTCCATCAATGTTCAACAAATATCATCTTCAATTAGGACTCTTGGTGTTGGACCATAAAGTTCACATTCCACAAGTTCAAGTGACAGGTCAAAACACACATTAGAAAGCTTACGAAGACCAAAATTATAAGTTTAAGAGAGATTAATGAGAAAAATGAAGATGAAAATAATGCAAGTATGACTTCTTTTTTTTTTCTTATATTCACATGTAGATGATCCAATTAATTTTGAAGAAGCAATGAAAGAATAAATTCTAGTAAATGCAATGGATGAGAAAATAGATGCTATTGAAATAATCAAACATGAGAGTTAGGGAGTATTCCATACAAAAAAATATGTGATGATAGTTAAATGATTTTACAAAATAAAATTGCATGTAAATCGTGATGTGCAAAAACATAAGGCAAGGCTTGTAGCCAAAGGATATTGATAATTGCCTAGGGTAGACTGCAATGAAATTGTTGTGTTATTGAAACGTCATCTTCTTACACAATATTTTCTCTAATTATAATTACTTCTTGTTCACCCATAACCATGAACTAATGCTTATTACTTCATTTTAATGCCTATTTGAAGAATTTTAGTTTAAAGTATTTTTCATTGAATTTCTTACTATATTGTTGAACTATTGGGACCACATTTGTACAGTCATGTCTCTTAAAAATATGATATTGAATCCTATTGTACTATAGGCTCCATTGGGGTACAATGCTTGTGAATATGTTAGTTTAGCAAAGGTTTGAATAAAGTCAGTCTTACTAACTTAATGACTCAGTTGGAACATAATTCTTCTGAGGAAATTACTTTACAAACATTTTTAATACATGTTAGTGTTGGTGCTAAATCGCACCTCCACCATTTCACTATACTCTTGATAAATGTTTAGTTCTCCTAGGGTTAAATTTGTATTCTCCAACAGGTAACAAGTTGAGTTGAAAATCTTAGTTTTTATAGGAGCAACATTATCAAGAGTTTTTATGACAATTTTTATCTTTTATCTCTATTAACTCTCACAGTTCAACAAAAAGATCACATAAAGAACACGCATGAATAGACGATAAAAGATACAAAGAGAACATTCATCAATAGACAATGAAAGATATGCATAGAAACTTAGATGAAATTGAAATCATTCAAAGCAAGAGCTGAATGAGAATGAGCTAAATGAATGAAATTGGATGGAACAAAGAAGCTTGGATCACCAACCTAGTGTAGATGTGAATGAGATGAATTTGTAGTTAATAAAGCTATTTTTGGTTCAATGTTTGTAGGTTGGTTTGGCTGCTCTTCATTGATATCAAAAACGGCAATGTAACTGTCATTTTCAACAATTATACCTTTTTTTTTATAAAGGACCTTATATCAAAGAGTTCATTTGAAGGGACTATTCACTCAAACCCGTTGTTTATTAATAAAAAAATAGGCCAATGAGACCTTCGAATGAACCCACCAAAATAGGGCCATTCATTTCGAAATAATTCTTTTGAGTGAACACAAATATCTCTTCGCTCGAAAGATCCCATTCATTTGAAAGGATGTAAAATTTTATTTTTGTCAAATGACAACCTTTTTTTCATCGCTGAAAGTGTAACCCACTATTATGAGTTCACGAAACCCAAATTGAATGTTGCTTCCATTTTTCAATGCATAATAACTAAAATCACTTGTTAGCACTTTAATTGTAACCCAACTGATGATGATGATAGAGTACAAAACTTCTTGCTGAGAAGCACTTTCAAACTGACTGCAAGCAATTCTAGTGGAAATGCATCACAAATTGCAGTAATGTTTTCTCACAAGGTGAAACTGGGTTTTCTAAAATTTTGCAGGCAGTTTTCAATTATCCCATTGCATTTCTATGCCAAAAGTTAGAGCTTTTTTATACATTGATTTCTAGATAAAAGGAAAATGGCTTTAGGTGACAGTGGTCATTTTCTAGGAAATCATGAACAAGAATTGCCTATATTTTTGTGTCTTTGTTTCTTTTCATATAGTGCATTTCCCATCTAAAGATCAGAGCCAACATATGCACGGATCTCAAGTAGAAGGCAAATTGGATATAGGTGACAGTGGCCAATTTCTTGAAAATTGTGGACTAGATTGGTGAGAAATTCATTTGGTTTGTTCATTAAGATGATTTTATGAATTTGCTCTCCAAAAATCAGAAGAACCCAGTTCTCAGATCTCAAGACATGATGAAACCTTTTTTATTACTTTTAAAAACATGTTGGTCTTATCTATGGTGGTCTAAGGCAAGTCACCAATCAAATTTCAACAAATACAATTGCAACGATATGCTCGAACAGTTGACCACATGATACTTCTTCTAATGGCTTTGTTTGGGTATATGAACAATAATTTAGGATGACTGTCTCACAATGTTATCTACCCAGAACCACTATGAACAGTATTGTTTGCTCTCAAATGTTAATGTCACTCCAAACAAATGCATAGTTGAAACCATACAATGGCTCAACAATTAACCACGTAACAAAAACACTTGCCCAACATATTAAAAATGCCCTCTAATTATTGAATTTCTAAGTATTGGTGGCAAACATAAAATGTACATGCAAGAAGTACTATTGTTTAAATAGGTTCAAATCTGCCCAACCCGTTTACAATATCTACCTCAGCATTGATGCCAAAATGTTTCCAAATGCTAGTATTGAGATGGCTCTAAATGTACTACCTCAAAATATTACTAAATAGTAGTAGACCAGACTAAAACTTACATGGTTGCCTGTTGTTGTGGCTGCCTTAAATATGTGCTATGATGCTCTAAAATAATCTTCAAAATGTTACACCATATGCTGCTTTCTTATCCCCACAATCTCATACAGAAAAAGTTATGAATGGTCCCAAGATTTGTGATATGACACACATGCAAAAGAGTGCACATCAGCTTCTCCCCCAAACTGAACATGCTGCATGTTCTCATGCAGCGGGTACTCCTCATAGAAATATTGTGATAGCCTGCATGTGACAATGAAGGAGAGCCTGCACTCTCATAGAAAATGTGGATCATGCATAACATAGACCACTGAATGCACTTTCTCCCAAAATGGATTTCCTTTGTTTGAATATTTAATGCTTTAAGACCATGAGTCACTCTTGTAATAAATCTAGTGCAAAAGGGAGCATTTGATGAGATATGGAGACTAGAAGGGCTGCTTGTATTACAAATGAGAGCAAAGCACATGTAAAAGGACATTCTTATTTACTGTCGTCAACGCTTGCTGCTTCAATCTTTTGAAAAAAATACCCCAAGAATACCTAGCATTGCTCAAATGTTGCCATAGATGTATGCTAAATTAAGAGACCCAAAGTATGAGCATCATGTGGATTACAACATGCATTTA
>NC_081405.1:580728735-580748735 GCF_030272615.1 Cryptomeria japonica
GTTTGTTGGCATTATGATGCATTTTGTATGACCGGTGAAATGGTTTTCATTGTTGGCAAAATCATCTTCTAAGTCTCCATAATCCATCAATAAAGGAGTAAAGGGTAACTGGTGAAGAACAAGAGTCCTTATCTCTATCGGCAGTGACTAGATAGTTATACAGGGGTTAACTAGATAAGTAGTGACTAGACCACTATACAAGGGTTAATCGACTAAGCAGTGAGTAGACTGGTATATAGGAGGTAGCCAGTTAAGAAGTGAGTAGACCAATATACAGGAGGTAACCAGTTAGGCAGAACTGGACTGGTACATAAGCAACAATTGGGAATACAAGAGTTCAAATAACAAATGTAGAAACATCTAGATAACATCCAGTTGAACCAATAATCTTCCCTTTTCAACTGGCGAGCTTATCAGCATGAATGGTTGTCTTGACCATTTTCCCAGAATGATTTTTGGAGAGAAATTCAAGGCGCGATAACAGATTTTTGCAGGGAAAGTTGGTACCAGAATTAATGGTAATATATACACATCATTCATTTTGATTTTATTGTTGTGAATGTGAAAAAGATTTGTGTTAATGTAAACAGGGGGAGTAGAATAGAGTGAAGTAGATAGAGTTATGAATCGGTGAAGCCGACATGGATCAGAAGAAAAAAGCATGCAAAGTGGATCTATGAGACAGAGGTAGTGTCATCAAACAGATCAATCATCTTTGTTGCCTTCTAACAATTGTAGTATTGTAAATCCCTTAACAGGGTGAACCTTAATAGATTCTTTAGGTAAAATCTCTTAATCGAGTCACTTCAGATATGAAGTTATAAAATCCTCTAGGAAGGTGACCTTTAACAGGTTCTAAGGTATTCTTAACTGGACACAAGTCCCTTCTAATAGGGTGATATTCTCTGAAAGAACTGGTTGTAATCTCTTAACAGGGCACTCTTTTTCACTACAGTAAAAGAGATTGTGGGTTATCCCCACCATGGTTTTCTTCTTCTAACTGAGGATTTCCATGTATAATTGGTAGTGTTATGTGATACTTATTTGTGTATGCAAATCTCTTTTCTTTTTTGTTATTTTCTTTCATGATTTATGCAATGTTTAAGTTAATTTGGAAGGATAGTTGCAGATTGGTTTGTTTGAATGTTTGAATTGTGTATAAATTGTTTTGACTGATACACCCCCCTCTAAGTCACCAATTTATACTAACAGAACACTGGCTGGTAAAATTCAAGATTGTTAGTTATTGTGATGAGGTACTCAGTGACATCATACCCATGGATGCATGACACATGTTGTTAGGGAGGCCATGAATGTTTGATAGGCATGTTTTACATGATGGTCATGTAAATACCTATACCCTAACAAAGGAAGGAGTTCACCATAATCTCAAGCCTCTAAAGGAGATGGAAGAAAAGATATGTAGTAATGCCAAAATATGTTTTCTCGATGAGAAAATTTTTGGAAGGTATGAAACATGAACCTATGTGTTTTTCTTTATTTTTGAGAGTGGATAAAGAAGATAATGAAGAGGTGCCTATACAAGTTTCTAGTGTTTTGAATGAGTTTCAAGATATCATGTTTCTAGGTTGGAGCTAGTTTTCTAAGTAAGGCAGCCCATAGAATGACTCCAACATAAAATAAAGAGTTGAACTGATAGGTTCAAGAGTTGTTCAGAAAAAGATTTATCTAAAACAGCCCGAGTCCATGTGCAGTACCTGCACAACAAACAAAAATGGAGAATGAAGGATGTGTACAGACTCTAGGGCCATAAACAAGATAACAATCAAGTATAGATTTCCCCTGCCAATGATAGATGATGTTATGGACTGCTTGAGTGGAGCGGAGTACTTCACAAAGATTGATCTTAAGAGTGGATATCACAAAATCAACATTAGAGAGGGGGACAAGTGGAAGACCGCCTTCAAAACTAAATAAAGCTTGTATAAGTTTTTAGTCATGCCTTTTGGGCTAACCAATGCATCGAGAAAATTCATGCAGCTCATGAACGAGGTATTGAAGGAATTTTTCTGTAAGTTTTTTATTGTGTACCTTGATGATATTTTAATTTTTAGTAAGACATTGGAGGAGAATTTGATGGATATTCATAGAGTTTTTGAGAAGCTGAGAGGGGAGAAATTGCTGATTATTTTGAAGAAGTGTACTTTTGTGAAGGAGTTAGAGTACTTGAGGTTTGTTGTCTCAGGAGAAGGTCTTAAGATGCACACAGAGAAGGTGAAGGCTATTATGGAATTGACTACCACAAGGACTGTTAGTGGGTTGAGATCTTTCCATGGTTCACCAAGTTTTTAAAGGAAGCTCATTAGAAACTTTAGTAGCATTTGTGCACTCCTGACTAAAACAATTAGAGGGAATAAGAAAGAATTCATGTGGAGTATGGGGTGGAAAATAGTTTTAATATGTTGAAGAAGAAGTTGATGTAGCAACCTATTTTATCCTTTCCAGATTTCAATAAGGTGTTTCAGGTGGACTGCGATGCTAGTGGTAATGCCATTGGAGTTATTTTGAGATAGGAAGGTCGGCCCATTTCTTATTTTAGAGAAAAACTAAATGATGCAAAGAAGAAATATTATGTTTATGATCAAGAATTTTATGCAATAGTTTAAGAATTAAATAAATGGAGACACAATCTATTGCCAAAGGAATTTGTTTTGTATACTAATCATCAAGCATTGCAGTATTTGAATAGTTAGAGAACATTGAATCATAGACATTTGAAATGGGTGGATTTTTTGTAGAGTTACACTTTTGTTTTGAAGCATAGAAGTGGGAGGTCTAACAGAGTTGCAAATGCATTGAGTAGGAGGAATATTTTGCTGACAAAGATATAGTTTTATGTGGTGGGGTTCAATGAACTCAAGACATTTCTATCCCAAGAATCCATATTTTGTAGAGGCTTGAAAATCTTCCAAGGAGCTTGTTACTTTGGACAGGACAAGGCCGTTGGATTTCATAATCCAGGATGGTATGGTGTTCAAGGGAGGCTAGTTGTGCGTTCCTAGGAGCTCTATGAGGAAGAATTTTCTCAAACAAAAGCACAGTGGAGGAATGGTAGGATACATTGGTTGGGATAAGACCATTGCCATTATTAGTGAGCATTATTATTAGCCTCAATTATCATAGGATGTGAATAAATTTTTGCATAGTTGTAGAGTGTGCAAGAGGGCAAAAGGATTAAGCCAGAATACAGGGCTATATCAGCCATTACCTGTAACTGAGAGGCCATGGGAAAATATATGTATGGATTTTGTTCTTCGTTTACCAAGGACTCAGAGAGGGAATGATTCAATATTTCTAGTAGTTGATAGGTTTTCAAAGATGACACATTTCATCCCATGTCAGAAGACCCATGATGTTGTCGACATTGTTGATTTGTTCTTTAGGGAGGTGGTAAGACTGCATGGTTTACCAAAAAGTATTTGTTTCAAATCCTAATACCAAATTTGTTGGATACTTTTGGAGTACCTTGTGAAAAAAATTAAAGAGATAATTGAAGTTTAGTTTTGCACACCTTCTAAAAACTGATGGGTATACTTAAGTGGTGAATAGGAGTCTAGGTAACCTACTGAGATTCTTGGTAGGAGACAAACCCAAGGGATGGGATCTGATCTTATGACAGGAAGAATTTTCTTACACCCATTCTGTCAATAGGAGTAGTAGTAGATCACCATTCCAAATTTTGTATGGAGGCAATCCAAGGACCGCTCTAGAATTGAGGAAGATGGACTATGTGATGGATACAAGTGCCGGAGCTGAAGAATTTGCAAAACACACCAATAATATACGTGAAGAGGTGAAGAAGCACATCAACGTGATAAATCTGCAGTATAAGGTTAAGGTAGATCAAAAAAGGAGGTAAAAGGAGTTTCAGCTATATGACAAGGTGATGGTCCATTTGAGGAAAGGAAGGTTTCTAGTGGGGACATACAATAAGCTGAAGATGAAGAAGTTTGGTCCTTGATAAATCTTGAAGAAGCATGAATTTGGAAACACATATGAGGTAGAGTTGCTAGAAGAAATTAATATTTACTCTATGTTCAACATTTCAGATATAAAAAAATATCATGAACGTAGCACAAAGGAGGAACCAACAATAGTACAATATAAAATACTTGCACCTACTTCAGAGAAGGAGGAGATCAAAGCAATTTTGGATAGTTGCATGAGGAGGAGAACTAGAAATAGGTAGTATGAGGAGTATCTATTGAAATGGATGGAAAGACCTATTGAATATTCTTAACGGTTTTCCAAGGAAGAGGTTGATCATCTGGGTTGTCCTCAATCAGTTGAGACATTATGGGGTCACTTCTCAATCTACCCAAGGTGTTTGATGCAGGAGCATGCAATGGTGTATGGCCAATCCTGTATCACACAAAAATATTTCTTTTTTTAAAGTTTTCTTTTAATTATTTTGTATTTCTAGATACCCTCTTAGATGAATAAGAGATTTCAACTCTCAAAACTGACAAGCTGCTTTTTCTAGCCGACTGCCAAAAATAGAAAGTTTTTATTGAAGGTGGATGGAGCCCAAAATTTGCAAGCATCTTAAGGAGGAAAAAATAAGCACTCTGTGAAAGAATCAAATTAAAATCATTAACTGTTTGAAAGTTATTCAAGTTTCAGTTTCCTAAAAAATTGAAAAAAATTCTTCCAAGTCAAATTTGAGTCATTAAACTGTGTTGAACAAGCACAAAAAATGGTGAGAATCAGCGGAGAAAACCCTAAGCATACTCTACACATAGAGATATTTCTAATGCTTCAAACAGTTTGTAAATCCGATTCCCGGATGAAAAGTTATGGCTGCCAAGAGTTGGACAATTTTTTGAAAAGTTTTAATTTTTGAATCTGGTTGTATTTTCATATTTCCAATTTCTTGTTTTTGCCTTTGTCCACCAATTGGTAATTTATAAATTTTAATTTCAGCTCCAAAATGGTGGAAGGCTATTTAGGACTCATTTGAGGAAACTTGTAATAGCTTTTGGAGTTGAGTTTTTGGGAGTTAGTTTCTAGGTTGGAAATTGTTTTATAAGGGTTTTCCGAAAACTTTGTAAGTTGTGTGTTGCAATGATTGAGGATTTATTACTCTAGATTGTAATTGGATGTATTTCAAATAGTTTGATTTCAGATATAATAACATAATATTTTGTGTTTTACTACAATTCGCTATTTTTTTTGTTTCTCGGGATCTCCCTTCGTCATCTATTATTGGGGATGTTTATTTTGTATATTATATTTTTAAATTTACGTATTCCCTTCCTTGTATTCTTCTTGGGATTTAATATTCTTTTTTATTTTTATTTTATCTCCCATTATGATATACTGCATGTCCATGAGTTTCTATGTAAACTTGGTGTCTTTCTGTGCAAGTTTGTGTAAAGGAGGTGCAGGGATTTGATGTTAAAATCCATTTGTATGACTTGTGAATACAAGTTTTATGTTTTAAAGGTATTATTTTATCCTCCCACACCTCCTGGGAGAGTCATTTTTGTGATTAACCAAGCATATGTGCAATCTAGGCAAGTTTCATTACATAAAATGTGTGTTTTCATTGGTTTTTGCTCTTTGAACCCAAAATGCTATTGTTTGGCACCAAAACACAAAAGTATAGCTCCAAAATGCCAAAATATGTCATGGGAGACCTAATTTATCTCTCAAATGTGTCATTTTAGGTTTTGGATGTGCTGAATTGGTTTGGGGTGCATGTTTTATCAGTTTTGGTCATTGTGATTGATTTGTTTGAATTTGGGAATTTGTGATTGCATTGATTTCCTTAGAGGTTTTTATGATGTCATCATGATAATTACATGTTTTTTTTTGTGCTCCAGTAAGAGGACTTGTGCCTTACCATTGATGATATTGTTCATGTTGAGTTGCTCCAATGAGAGGAAGAATACCTCGATATTGAGGAATGTTTATGAGAGCTCTAGTGGGATGTTATTGCCGCATTGTTGAGTATTGGAATTTGTTTTGGATTATCCTTTGAACTCATGTTTATGCCTTGGTTCAATGTTGTATTATTTTGGTGAAGGCTCTTTCTTGTAATTGGGTATATAAATCTTGATATGATGTTGTGATTGTGCTTAAGTCTTCATGATGTTGTTGTGATGTTCTTTTAATACATATTTCAACCTAAGGTATTGGTCCATGATTAGGGTGAGTGGGTTCTTGCATGTGTAGGACCAGGGTCATGAGCATTAAGCTCGAAGAGGTTCCTAGAGATAATGCTTAGGGTCTAGAACTGTCATGGGACCCCATGAAAAGTTTATGTTTAATTGCAAGTGATAGTTCACTAATAATTTGATTATTGGGTTTGGGTAAATAAGAATTTACTTAAACAAGATAATTTTTTTTTTTTGGTTCCCCACCTCATAGCCCTTGACTGTTGACTTGGGATGAGCTTGCGAAGACCATTGGAGTGGTAAATCGATCTCCCTTGATTGTCTCCAAGGTGGAGATGGTTCCACATGTCTATCAAGGTGTGGTGTGGCCCCTTCTTTGTGAGGATAGTATGTGATGACACTCTTCCCTAAGTGTGTACGTTATCATTATGCCTTTGGGATTTATTAATTTTTTATTAGCCTTGTGAGGTAATTTGATACATTGTTCTTCGTTGTTATTTTGTGGTTGTCATGTTTAGTCCCTTGGTTATTAGGTGTTAGCCTAGGTCTTAAGTGTTAGTTGGAACCCCATGACATCTCCTAGCACAAGGGATGTTTCCACATAGTCAGGTGGTTTGATGCCTTATTCAATTGGGATGTTATTCATTGGATGATTGCATGCGTGGACATGGATTTATGTTAACTCATCATGTAGATGGATCTTGAAGCATAATCTATGTAGTTGGGAATAGATATCCTGTGGTTTGTAACTCAAGAAAGATGTAATAGTAAAGTAGACTATGTAATTAGTTTCTCGTGAACATATGTATTAGGACTTGTAGTAGGTTGATTCCAGAATGTTATGTAAATGGATATTCAATTGTGTATGTGATTTTAGATTAGAGGGGAATTAAATGATTGAGTGATACAATTGGATTGTCTTGTGTATATCTTGTGTGTGCCAGTGAATATGTTTACAATCATGTATGCCTTGTCTTGAAATATGTTAATCCTTATTGTTAGTTATCATTGGAATATAGAAATGAATGAATAGCTGTAGATTTATATGGACACTGATTATTCACTATGTTGAGTTTATTTCTATACTAGGAGATAACATTGTATCATGATGACTTGTAAATGTGAAAGAAGGATATGTACCTATGAAACTTGTACTATTATGCATTAGGATATGATGTAGCAGAAGTGACTGTGTACTTGTACCATGCACTATTATGTAATAGGACTTTATGATGTAGAGACTATGACTTGTAATGGATTAAGATGATGTATTATTATATGGTTCACATTGTAGAAATGTTCACAATGTTAGGAATGAGATCCTATGTTGAATTAGGAGATTGAATAATTATATTATGTTTATTCTTGTAGTATCATATGATTCTTGAATTTGTTTAGTAGCTTGGAATCCTATTTGGAAGTAGATAAGTGCTTGCGATTATAATCTTGCATATGCATAAGGATAGTAATCTTGATGAGATGTGCAACAGTCTTTCTTAAGGAAATAGTCTAGTTCCATATGTATGAAAGGGTATATGTATATAGATTCATGATGTAATAGGTGAATAATGGATAAAGATAGGAGATAGGAACATTTCATCTAGTTGTTTAAAATGAACCTAGAAAGTTAATAGCGTTATGAATAAATGCATTTGGTAGCTCATAATCTAAAGATAGGAAGAAAGTACTTGAGTAGAACTTAAATAAAATGGACGTTAATGATTTCATGGTATGGATGTGTTAGGTTATGATGTTAGCAATTAGTGGCGTTAAGATACCTTGGGGGAGAGAATGAATGGATATATGTATGTTTTGAGATGATAATGGTTATGATGTTATTTTCGCTTGCATTTATAATGCTATGGATTTTCTTATGGTCATAATGTTGTATTTGTTCATGTAGTTGTTAATCTATGATCTTGAGTGATGATAGTTATTTATGTTGCATTAGTTGATGTTTTTAAAAAAATTTATCTCTATTTATTAGTTAGATTAATAGTTGTCTCTAGGGTATGTTGGTGGGTATTACAGACATTGGCCAATTTCTTGAAAATTGTGCACTATATTGACGTGAAATTAATTTGATTTGTTTATTATTAGTTTTTGAATTTTCTATAAAAAAATCGCAAGAACCTAGTTCTCGGAGCTCAAGACATGATGAAATCTTCTTCAGTACTTTTAAAAAACATGTTGGACTTATCTATGGTAGTCTAAGGCTAGTCACCAATCAAATTTAAACAAATGCAATTGCAACTATATGCTCAAACAGTTGACATCATGATACTTCTTCTAATAGATTTGTCTGGGTATAAAACACTAATTTAGGATGATTGTCTCACAATGTTATCAACCCTGATTCAATCACTATAAACTGTATTGTTCATTCTCTAATCTTAATGTCACTCCAAACAAATACATAGTTGAACCCACACAATGGCTCAACAATTAACCATGTAACCAAAACACTTGCCTAACATATTTAAAATGCACTCTAATGATTGAATTTTCTGGTGGAGGAACAAGCATGTGAGATGCCTTGTAATGAGAATCATATATTCCATACTAAATGCATTCACCAATGGTTGGACCGACAGAATACTTGTCCTGTCTGCAGAACAGAATTTCCCAAACAAAGCAAAGATAGTGTCGACATTTAGAATTACAATGAAGATCAAAAGCTATTTGTCGCCAAGTCATTTCACTTAGTTTTATTTAGCATGACTAGGGAGTAAAATCTGTTTTAGTTTTTAAGTTTTAGTTTTTCCTAAAATCTATTTTAGTTGTTTCTTTTTTATCTTTAAGTTTTTAAAACAAGTTTCTAAGTTTTTGGAAGACGTCTAAATAATGAGGCAGACAATTGGTCCGATCTTTGATATTTGATCAAGAAGAATTTGTTTTAGTTTTTTTCTTTATTTTCAAGTTTTTAGAGGATATTTTTTTGAAGTCTATATAATGAGGCAATCCTAATTTTTTCATTATAAGTTAGTCTAATCTTTGAAAATGCTTCAAGGAGCTATTGTAATATGTTGAATCAATAGAACAATAGGGCTTGTAATATGTTGAATAAATAGGATAATTGATCTATATTTTGCGTTTTGACATTTAATGGTGATCCAGAAGCTTGAGTTAATAGGGCAATTAATTTGTGTTTTGCTATTTGATCAAGGAGCTATTGTAATCTCCTGAACAGTAGGGCAATTTAGTTGGGTTTTGTTATTTGATCAAGCAACTCTTCTAATTTCTTAAATCAAGAGGGCAATTTATTTGTGTTTCATATTAAACTCTTGTAATCTCTTGAATCAATAGAACAATTTATTTGCATTTTAATTTTGTGTTTTGATTTTGTGTTTTGATATTTCATAAGAAGCTCATGTAGTCTCCTGATCCATCCATCGCTGAAGAAGAAGGTAGCAATATAGGGTAATATATGTGTTGTTTTAATTTTCTATGAAGAAATCATTAGATCCAGCCATAGCTGAAGAAGAAGGAATCATTAGATCCAGTCATAGTTGAATAAGGTATCAATAAAAAGTGATAAAGACAATTTATCTGTGTTTTGATATTTGATGGTGATCAAGAAGATTTTGAATAAATCATTATATCTAGCAATAGCTAGAGAAGAAGGTAGCAGTAAAAACTTACAGGGCAATTTATTTATGCTTTTATAATTTATGGTGATCAAGCAGTTGTTATAATAACTTGAATCAATAGGGCAGTTTATCTATGTTAAATTATTTGATCAAGAATCTCTTATAATCAATAAGGCAACTTATTTGTGTTTCAATTTTGTGTTTTGATATTTCATAAGAAGCTCTTGTAATCTCCTGAAATAGATCCATCCATAGCTAAAGAAGAAGGTAGAAATATAGAATAACTTATTTGTGTTTTATTTTCATGTGAAAAAACACTGAAGAAATCATTAGATCCAACCATAGTTGAAGAAATAATTATTAGACCCAGCCATAGATGAAGAAGAAGAAATCATTAGATCTAGCCATAGTTGAAGAAGGTAGAAATAAAAAGTAGTAGGGAAATTTATCTATGTTTTGTATTTGAAGAAATCATTAGATCCAGCCGTAGATAAAGAAGAAGGTAGCAATAAAAAGTGATAGGGTAATTTATCTATGTTTCCATATTTGATGGTGATCAAGAAGCTATTGTAATCTCTTGAATCAATGGGGCAATTTATTTGTGTTAAACTATTTGATCAAGAAGCTCTTGTAATCAATAGGGAAATTTATTTGTGTTTAAAGTTTTTTTTGGGGTAAAGTTTTAAGGGTTAGTGTAAATGTTGTTTGTGTATCGGTATCGGTAACAAGCAACTAGTAAAAAGTAAATTGGTGTACCTTAAGTTGTAAATGGTCAAAATTATACAAACTAGTTGTTTTATTGAAGCACTGATAAAACTTAATGGATAAATAAAGAAATGTCAATACATTTCATTCACCTTGCTTTCTTGTGAACATTCTTGAGCTCTCGTGCAATCTAAGGCAATCGAAATCTTTCTAGTGCTGTTTGTGTGAAGTAATCAAGCAGCATGATAGTGGGGATTGGCAACCCTAGAGGAGAAGGTATTCTAGGCAATCAAACCCTGTTTTCAATAATTTTTTTGAAGTTCATCATGGCAGCTTATGTATCAAATCTTGTGTTGGTTGAAGCAATTAAGGAACTACAACCCGAGTTTAAACTGCATCCTATGAAGGATGGAGAGATCGACATGATCGGTGCCCTATCATCTATGCCCTCTGGTGTGTTACTGGTTGAAGATATTTGCTCCTTCATCCATTGCAAGCTTGAACAACTTGGAGACAAATTTATTCAAAATAAATTCAAAAGATTTTGTAATCATGATTTGTTGAATGAAGAATATTTGCATCTAAAGACCAAGCATTTGTCGAATGTTGTTGATTTTACCGATCAATTTCATGTCGATTGGGTTAGGTATGTATTAAGAAGAGTGCATGATCAATTTCTATGGCTGGAAGCTGAAGCATCAATCAAGATCATAAAGGATGTGATTAAAAGAGTAACAAGGTTTAGTGCAACCTGTGAAGCACTAACTCTAAGAAAAATATCATCCACTGAAGTCACTCGGTTGAAGCATCCCGATGTGACAGGAGAGCAATGGAAATCACTCATACTGAGGATGCAAAAGTGAGGTTTTCTTATACAGTGCTGGGTTATAGGATCTATCAATCAGGCCACATAAACATTGTGTCGAGTGGTCCTCTATGTGCAGCCTATCAAATCATCAAGGAGGATGCAACATATGATATTAGTGAGATGATCAAAAGTCAATCTCTGGTAAACATGGAGCGAATTAAGAAGGACAAGAAATAGTCATTCAAGTATGGCTCATTACTGGTATGTATATTCTTCTATGTGCAAAATTTCATTCCCAGTAAGGGCAATGTTGTGTGGTTTCAGGATAAACCTATCATGGTTCAAATAGGTGAAATGATTAGGGTTTTAGGTGATAAGTTTGGGGAAACAATGTGGGGAAACAATGTGGGGATATTTTAAAGAATTCCAAATCAGAATGCACAAAAGAGAGAGAATCCCAACCACTATAGCTCAGAA
The DNA here is from genome assembly GCF_030272615.1 of Cryptomeria japonica. Classification (NCBI taxonomy): domain Eukaryota; kingdom Viridiplantae; phylum Streptophyta; class Pinopsida; order Cupressales; family Cupressaceae; genus Cryptomeria; species Cryptomeria japonica. The sequence goes on from NC_081405.1 coordinate 580,740,456, forward strand.
GTACACGGAAAACATTTATTTTCTTATTGACACCGATTGTTGCATCATTCAAGTGGCTCAACCTAGAAGGTTTTGGGTACCTTCTATGGGTTATGAGGTTGGGGCAGATATTACTAAAGTGTATGCAAACATGTTACTATCTAAACTAGTAGACAGAAATGCAAAGAAATTTGGAACTTATGAGGAGGCAAGCTCCAAAATAAAATAGGAACTTAAGGAGCCAATCATACAAAGAAGAGTAAGGAAAATGATTGATACCTTAGACAAAAAATATGGAGGAGAAGTATCCTATGCCACTACTTCCACCGGTACTAGTGAACAAAGAGGGGCCAAATCAAACAAAGTTAAAGAACAAATAGGAGAAAAGAAAAAAATGTCGAACGAAAAACCCAAGGGTACTGCATCCAGCAAATTGGAAACATACACAAAAGAAAAGAATTCAGATACTCATACATCTTCCCAAGGTAAAGATAGATCGGTAGCAGTAACATATGCAAGAAAGAAAAAGCGTGAAGTGACAATTCACACAAAGGCTAATAAGAAGCCCAAGAAGGATGAAAAGGAGGGTTCTAACACTGATACCCAATTTGATGTGGAAATAAAAGAAGTCAGAAGAAGTGGTAGAAATTTACTTCCAACTGTTGATGAATTGCTCGATGGGATGATAGAGTTTGGAGGTCTATCTGGTGTTGAGGGAAAATATCCCCTTTGCAACAAGCAGGAAAAAATAAAAATTGAAGACGCACTTATGTGGAACATGCATAAGTTCTTTAGAACTGCCAGTGGGCTATATGGATAGTTCCATCAGACTTGCAAAATCAAATTGAAGGGAGATGGAAAACAACTTTAGATATTGAGAAAGAGCATAGGATAAACAATCTTGAGCCATCAAAGGGAAGTTGAAGAAGAAATAACAAAGGAAATAAAATAGGACCAAGGTGCAACTTCGCTGGACAAAGGGAAAGGTAAAGACAAAGACTCTATTGAAGGTTTTGATGTTTTCTTAGTTGATGATATCATCGGTAATGTTATGTTAGATATTCTCATTCTAACAAAGGATGTAGACCAACTGGTTGAACACAAATCAACTATTTAAAATATTTATATTAGTGTTTCACTGGTAAAGGGAACCACTCAAACTAACCATCCCGGTGAAGATTAAGTTATAGTTGAAGATATACCTTATGAAGATACACCTAACAAAACTTTGGTAACAATAAATACTACTGACAATCAACCCCTTTTGTCAGAAAAAAGGTGCAGAGGAAGGAAATACAAAGGTGATAAATATGTCAATACCAGCTATTGAAGAATCAGAGAAGAAGGAAACAAAGGAGAAGGATGAAAAACAAAAGGAATAAGAAAACAAGGAAGAATAGATGAAGGAACTAGAGGAGACCATGGAATCAGAACAACACAAGAAGAAAGAGGATTCTTCATCCGGTCAACCTGAAGATGGTAAGAAAATAGTGGTGGACACTCCTCTAGTAAAGAGGATGTTAGACTTAGAAAAGGAGAGTGAAAAGAAGAAAGCTAAACTTACCACCACAACCAGCTCTGAGGTTAAGGTTGAAGAAAGGGAAGAATAAATATAGCAGGAAGAAGAGGAAGACTTTGTAATTGACATAAAGAAGATGACCCCCAAAAAATTAATGAAACTTTCTAAAAAATTGAAACTTCAACCTGAAAAGGCAAAACTTAGAGAAAAGAAAAACAAGACCAAAATTCTTAATACTGCAAAAATCATTCTATCTAATATCATTCCTGACATTGCTGTTGATGACAATGCATTCATCATTGATCAGTTGGGCACTCTTGTCAAAGCATTCGGTTCAGAGGAAACCGATCTAGAGAAGGTTTTAGTTAGACAATATGAAACAAAGAGAGGTGAAAAATTAATGAAACACATATCAATTGGAAAAGTTGTTCACTCTGCTAGCACTAAAGAGGCCAAATCTATACAACAGGAAGTTGGCAAATTATTTTTCAAGTCATCAAGCTTCAGTGATTTAATCAAAGATCTTGAAGATAAACAAGCTCACACTCAAAGGGAAATCCAAGATCTAATAGGTTCTTTTGATCCTCTTACAAGCTCTCCAATGAATTTTAGTAGAAAGGTCAAAGAGTTAACTAATGAAATAAAAAAGTTAAAAGAGGAAGAGGATAAACAAGCCCTTAATCTGCTAGAGCTACAACGCTACCTTGTACCAATGATTGATTTCATGAAAAGGAATGTCAAAGAAGCAAAAAGTCTCATAAGTGCACCTGACTGTAACTCTGTAGATGAAATGGAGGATTTTGTTACAATTTTGCATGGACACTTCAGCACCATGAAAAGGGCAAAGCCTTCATGGAAATCCTCTTTGCCAACTGCTAAAGAAAATTTTGAAGACATTTTTGCTTTACTTTCATGAATCCTTTTGTATATTATTTGTCATTGATGTCAATAGGGGGAGTTTATATATATACATGAGGTATATGAAACAAGGGTAAGAACCGACACATACATGACTACTTTGTAGTAATTTCCAACAATGCCAAAGGGGGAGTTTGTTGGCATTACGATGCATTTTGTATGACCGGTGAAATGGTTTTCATTGTTGGCAAAATCATCTTCTAAGTCTCCACAATCCATCAATAAAGGAGTAAAGGGTAACTGGTGAAGAACAAGAGTCCTTATCTCTATTGGCAGTGACTAGACCGCTATATAGGGGTTAACCAAATAAGTAGTGACTAGACCGGTATACAAGGGTTAACCGACTAAGCAGTGAGTAGACCAATATATAGGAGGTAACCAATTAAGAAGTGAGTAGACCAATATACAAGAGGTAACCGGTTAGGCAGAACTCGACTGGTACATAAGCAACAATTGGGAATACAAGAGTTACAATAACAACCGTAGAAACATCTAGATAACATCCAATTGAACCGATAATCTTCCCTTTTCAACTGGCAAGCTTATCAGCATGAATGGTTGTCCTGACCATTTTCCTAGAATTATTTTTGGAGAGAAATTCGAGGCACGATAACAGATTTCTGGAGGGAAAGTTGGCACCAGAATTAATGGTAATATATACACATCATTCATTTTGATTTTATTGTTGTAAATGTGAAAAAGATTTGTGTTAATGTAAACACGGGGAGCAGAATAGAGTGAAGCAGATAGAGGTATGAATCGGTGAAGCCGACACAGATCAGAAGAAAAAAGCATGCAAAGTGGATCTATGAGATAGAGGTAGTGTCATCAAATAGATCAATCATCTTTGTTGTCTTCTAACAATTGTAGTATTGTAAATCCCTTAACAGGGTGAACCTTAACCGATTCTTTATGTAAAATCTTTTAATCGAGTCACTTCAGATATGAAGTTATAAAATCCTCTAGGAAGGTGACCTTTAACAGGTTCTAAGGTATTCTTAACTGGACACGAGTCCCTTCTAACAGGGTGATATTCTCTGAAAGAACTGGTTGTAATCTCTTAACAGGGCACTCTTTTTCACTACAGTAAAAGAGATTGTGGGTTATCCTCACCGTGGTTTTCTTCCTCTAACCGAGGATTTCCACGTATAATTGCTAGTGTTATGTGATACTTATTTGTGCATGCAAATCTCTTTTCTTTTATTTTATTTTCTTTCATGATTTATGCAATGTTTAAGTTAATTTGGAAGGATAGTTGAAGACTAGTTTGTTTGAATGTTTGAATTGTGTATAAATTGTTTTGACTGATACACACCCCTCTCAGTCACCGATTTATTCTAATAGAGCACTGCTTGGTAAAATGCAAGATTGTTAGATATTTTGATGAGGTACTCAGTGACATCATACCCATAGATGCATGACACATGTTGTTAGGGAGGCCATGAATGTTTGATAGGCATGTTTTACATGATGGTCGTCTAAATACCTATACCCTAACAAAGGAAGGAGTTCACCATAATCTCAAGCCTCTAAAGGAGATGGAAGAAAAGATATGTAGTAATGCCAAAATATGTTTTCTCGATGAGAAAATTTTTGGAAGGTATGAAACACGAACCTGTGTATTTTTCTTTAATTTTGAGAGTGGATAAAGAAGATAATGAAGAGGTGCCTATACAAGTTTTTAATGTTTTGAATGAGCTTCAAGATATCGTGTTTCTAGGTTGGAGCTAGTTTTCTAAGTAAGGCAGCCCATAGAATGACTCCAACATTAAATAAAGAGTTGAACTGATAGGTTCAAGAGTTGTTCAAAAAAGGATTTATCTAAAATAGCCTGAGTCCATGTGTAGTACCTGCACAACAAACAAAAATGGAGAATGGAGGATGTGTACAGACTCTAGGGCCATAAACAAGATAACAATCAAGTACAGATTTCCCCTGCCAATGATAGATGATGTTATGGACTGCTTGAGTGGAGCGGAGTACTTCACAAAGATTGATCTTAAGAGTGGATATCACAAAATCAACATTAGAGAGGGGGACAAGTGGAAGACCACCTTCAAAACTAAATAAAGCTTGTATAAGTTGTTAGTCATGCCTTTTGGGCTAACCAATGCATCGAGAAAATTCATGCAGCTCATGAACGAGGTATTGCAGGAATTTTTTTGTAAGTTTTTTATTGTGTACCTTGATGATATTTTGATTTTCAGTAAGACATTGGAGGAGAATTTGATGGATATTCATAGAGTTTTTGAGAAGCTGAGAGGGGAGAAATTGCTGATTAATTTGAAGAAGTGTACTTATGTGAAGGAGTTAGAGTACTTGAGGTTTGTTGTCTAGGGAGAAGGTCTTAAGATGCACCCAGAGAAGGTGAAGGCTATTATGGAATTGACTACCCCAAGGACTATTACTGGGTTGAGATCTTTCCATGGCTCACCAAGTTTTTAAAGGAAGCTCATTAGAAACTTTAGTAGCATTTGTGCACCCCTGACTAAAACAATTAGAGGGAATAAGAAAGAATTCATGTGGAGTATGGGGTGGAAAATAGTTTTAATATGTTGAAGAAGAAGTTGATGTAGCAACCTATTTTATTCTTTCCAGATTTCAATAAGGTGTTTCAGGTGGATTGTAATGCTAGCGGTAATGCCATTGGAGTTGTTTTGAGATAGGAAGGTAGGCCCATTTCTTATTTTAGAGAAAAACTAAATGATGCAAAGAAGAAATATTATGTTTATGATCAAGAATTTTATGCAATAGTTTAAGAATTAAATAAATGGAGACACTACCTATTGCCAAAGGAATTTGTTTTGTATACTAATCATCAAGCATTGCAGTTCTTGAATAGTCAGGGAATATTGAATCATAGACATTTGAAATGGGTGGAGTTTTTGTAGAGGCTTGAAAATATTGCAAGGAGCTTGTTACTTTGGATAGGACGAGCTTGTTACTTTGGACAGGTTGTTGGATTTCATAATCCAGGATGGTATGGTGTTCAAGGGAGGCCAGTTGTGCGCTCCTAGGAGCTCTATGAGGAAGAATTTTCTCAAACAGAAGCACAGTGGAGGAATGGTAGGATACATTGGTTAGGATAAGACCATTGCCATTATTAGTGAGAATTATTATTATCCTCAATTATGATAGGATGTGAAGAAATTTTTTCATAGTTGTAGAGTGTGCTAGAGGGCAAAATAATTAAGCCAGAATACAGGGCTATATAAGCCATTACCTGTAATTGAGAGGCGATGGGAAGATATATGTATGCATTTTGTTCTTCATTTACCAAGGACTCAAAGAGGGAATGATTCAATATTTGTGGTAGTTGATAGGTTTTCAAAGATGACACATTTCATCCCATGTTGGAAGACCCATGATGTTGTCCACATTGTTGATTTGTTCTTTAGGGAGGTGGTAAGACTGCATGGTTTACCAAAAAGTATTTGTTTCAAATCCTGATACCAAATTTGTTGGATACTTTTGGAGTACCTTTTGAAAAAAATTAAAGAGATAATTGAAGTTTAGTTTTGCACACCTTCTACAAACCGATGGGTATACTTAAGTGGTGAATAGGAGTCTAGGTAACCTACTGAGATTCTTGGTAGGAGACAAACCCGAGGGATTGGATCTGATCTTATGACAGGAAGAATTTTCTTACACCCATTCTGTCAATAGGAGAACTAGTAGATCACCATTCCAAATTTTGTATGGAGGCAATCCAAGGACCGCTCTAGAATTGAGGAAGATGGACTATGTGATGGATACAAGTGTCGGAGCCGATGAATTTGCAAAACACACCAATAATATGCATGAAGAGGTGAAGAAGCACATCAATGTGATAAATCTGCAGTATAAGGTTAAGGTAGATCAAAAAAGGAGGTATAAGGAGTTTTAGCTATATGACGAGGTGATGGTTCATTTGAGGAAAGGAAGGTTTCCAGTGGGGACATACAATAAGCTGAAGATGAAGAAGTTTGGTCCCTGCAAAATCTTGAAGAAGCATGAATCTTGAAACACATATGAGGTAGAGTTGCTAGAAGAAATTAATATTTACTCTATGTTCAACATTTCAGATATAACAAAATATCATGAAGGTAGCACAAAGGAGGAGCCAACAATAGTACAATACAAAATACTTGCACCTACTTCAGAGAAGGAGGAGATCAAAGCAATTCTGGATAGTCGCATGAGGAGGAGTACTAGAAATAGGTAGTATGAGGAGTATCTATTGAAATGGATGGAAAGACCTATTGAATATTCTTCATGGTTTTCCAAGGAAGAGGTTGATCATCTGGGTTGTCCTCAATCAGCTAAGACATTATGCGGTCACTTCTCAATCTACCCAAGGTGTCTGATGCAGGAGCATGCAATGGTGTATGGCCAATCCTATATCACACAAAAATATTTCTTTTTTTTAAGTTTTCTTTTAATTTTTTTGTATTTCTAGATACCCTCTTAGATGAATAAGAGATTTCAACTCTCAAAATTGACAAGTTGCTTTTTCTAGCCGACAGCCAAAAATAGCAAGTTTTTATTTGAAGGTGGATGGAGCCCAAAATTTGCAAGAATCTTAAGGAGGAAAAAAAAAGAACTTTGCGAAAGAATCAAATTAAAATCATTAACTGTTTGAATGTTATTCAAGTTTCAGCTTCCTAAAAAATTGAAAAAAATTCTTCCAAGTCAAATTTGAGGCATTAAACTATGTTGAACGGGCACGAAAAATGGTGGGAATCAACAGAGAAAACTCTAAGCATAATCTACACTCAGAGATATTTCTGATGCTTCAAACAGTTCGTAATTCCGATTCCCATATGAAAAGTTATGGCTGCCAGGAGTCGGACAATTTTTCGAAAAGTTTTAATTTTCGAATCTGGTTGTATTTTCATATTTCCAATTTCATGTTTTTGCCTTTGTCCACCAATTGGTAATTTATAAATTTTAATTTCAGCTCCAAAATGGTGGAAGGCTATTTAGGACTCATTTGAGGAAACTTGTAATAGCTTTTGGAGTTGAGTTTTTGGGAGTTAGTATCTAGGTTGGAAATTGTTTCGTAAGGGTTTTCAGAAAACTCTATAAGTTGTGTGATGCGGCAAGTGAGGATTTATTCCTCTAGATTAAAATTGGATGTATTTAAAATAGTTTGATTTTAGATATAATAACATAATATTTTGTGTTTTACTGCAATTTGATATGTTTTTTTGTTTCTCGGGATCTCCCTTCGTCATCTATTATTGGGGATGTTTATTTTGTATATTATATTTTTAAATTTATGTATTCCCTTCCTTGTATTCTTCTTGGGATTTAATATTCTTTTTTATTTTTATTTTATCTCCCATTATGATATACTGCATGTCCATGAGTTTCTATGTAAACTTGGTGTCTTTCTATGCAAGTCTGTGTAAAGGAGGTCCGGGGATTTGATGTTAAAATCCATTTGTATGACTTGTGAATACAAGTTTTATGTTTTCAAGGAATTATTTTATCCTCCCACACCTCCTAGGAGAGTCATTTTTGTGATTAACCAATCCTATGTGCAATCTGGGCAAGTTTCATTACATAAAATGTGTGTTTTCATTGGTTTTTGCTCTTTGAACCCAAAACGCTATTGTTTGGCACCAAAACACAAAAGTATAGCTCCAAAATGCCAAAATATGTCATGGGAGAGCTAATTTATCTCCCAAATGTGTCATTTTAGGTTTTGGATGTGCTGAATTGCTTTGGGGTGCATGTTTTATCAGTTTTGGTCATTGTGATTGATTTGTTTGATTTTGGGAATTTGTGATCGCATTGATTTCCTCATAGGTTTTTATGATGTCATCGTGTTAATTACATGTTTTTTTTTGTGCTCCAGTAAGAGGATTTGTGCCTTACCA
>NC_081405.1:580749235-580777435 GCF_030272615.1 Cryptomeria japonica
GTGAGATAGAGGGAAAGAAAGACTTGAGAGAAGAAGAGAAAGGGAGGTGGAGGGGAGAGGAAGAAAAAGGGAGAGGGAGGAAGAGGGAGAGAATGGAGAGAGAGTGAGAGAAAGAGAAATCCCAAGTGAAAGAGGGAAAGAGAGGGATAGATGAAAGAGAGAGAGAGGGTGAGGGAGATGGGGAAGAGAGGGAGAGATACCTGATAGAGGAAAGGAAGTAGAGAAGGAGAGACCTAATAGAGAGAGAGAGAGAGGTAGAGGTTAAGGAAGAGAGACGGGGAATGTAGGGAAAGAGACTAGAGATAATGTTGATACGAGCATGCTGATTACTAAAATTTGACTGTTTAAAATTTAGATGAGAGAGAGAGAGAGAGAGAGAGAGAGAGATAGAGAGAGAGAGAGAGAGAGAGAGAGAGAGAGATGGGAAAGAGAGGGAGAGAGACCCAAGAGAGGGAGAGACCTAAGAGAGAGAAAGAGGTAGTGGTTAAGGAAGAGAGGGGGGAATGCAGGGAAGAGAATGAAGAGATAATGCTAATACGAGCATGCTGATTACTAAATTTTGACTAAGTCTGAAATTTATATGAATACTCAAAAAACTAGAATCTACATTATAACTCCTAGAGATCCAGAACCACTCTTAAACATCTTGACAATATATACATAAAAAATAACTTAAAGTATAAGAGTACTTAAATATTATATTTTATGTATGTATTCCAATAGAGAGAACACTTTGTGCTTAAAGCATGAAAAATTGCTATGAAATTCATTTGGCGTGTGCCTTATTTGGCATGCACCAAATATGGCGCACGAAAAATATGGCACACGCCAAATATGGCACACGCCAAATATGGTGCATGCCAAATGCATTTTTGAATTCTTTTTTTATTTGGCAAGGGCCAAATGTGGTACCTTGGTAAACACCAAGCCAAAGGGTTGGATTTTCCTTGGGCATCCAACCCAAAGGCTTGGACACCCTTCTTAGGCTTAAGACATGTTTTCCAGCAAGTATTGAATGTTTTCTTACTTTTTTCTTCGTTCTCTCCGTTAGGTTTGCATGCATTTCAATGAAATTAAAAAAAATATTGTACAATCATCAAGCTCTCTCCTATCTATCCAACCATATCATTATTTTTAAATTTTGATAATGTTAAGGTCTCCATCCATAATTTATTTTGTTAGTGTGTCCATTTTTCTGTCAAAAACCAAGATATCGTATTTCAACCATAGATTTTTACTCGTTTATCCAATTTTGAAAAAAATTACATTTTCAAAAACTAGATTGCATTCTACATAATTTTTTTTTTTATTAGTTTTCAGAAATTTTTAGGGGGAGCATGCTCAAATTTCATTAAAAAATTAGTGTCCACTTCAGAAAATGGTTAAAACCATATATTCATTAAAAAATTAGCTAAAAAATCTGGCATACACTACATGGTGTTAGCTAATTTCTCACTAGAGTGATTTTAAAAATTCCAAAAAAAAGTTGACATTTTATGGGGAGCACACGAGGTGCTATGTTATTTTTTTCTAAAAAAACGGCACCACTTTGTGTGCTCCCCCTTTTTGAAACCCTTAATCTCCACCATTTAAAAAAAAAATAGTAGTTTAGAAAGTAGACTCAGAGCACTACAACTCTTATTCTTACTACATCCTCATATTTTTACTGTAACTATCTTCAGTTTCTTGTCAAAGTTCAGACTTTGTTGATTTCAGAAAAAAAAAGTGGCATCTTAAGACCCTTTTTTGGTCCCCCATATTTGTGCACTTATCCGTTAGCTGAGTGACATTCCTATCTATTTAAGTTTATATAATGACTTCAAAAAATACACAAGGAAGAATGGTGGGACCTAGTGTAGAGGGATGCACAACTAGTCATTGTGACAAGGCCAATGGATTATATCACAATGGAGCTTTGGAATACCCTTAGGGAGAGAGACCACACAATGACAAGGGGAAATAGTTTTGAGAGGGCATGTATTTCCCTATAGAGATATCTTGATGACCTCCAAAGGAAAATTTAGGTCACATAGAGTGGCACTGGTGGTAACCTCAACTTCCCTAGAGTGTGTCAGTTGATGCGAAATCTAGCAGTGGTGAGATGATGGGTGGACTCTTTGAGAGAGGAACTGATGACTTAGAGAGAGATAGTAGTAGAGGTAAGAAAAATTCATAAATGGATTACATCAATGACTTGATACCACTCCACCTTAATCTATCAACCCTCATACAGGGATTGAGATCTTGCAGTACTTGTAGGCTCGGGGACCCACACACCAAGAGGATCATTAGTGAATTTTTTTGTGATGTAGATATTTTTTGATAGAGAAATACAATTGATGTATAGAATTATTTCTGTATATACACACATTGATACAATCATATACATGTATATTGACATCATGTGTTTTGGAAGTGATGTGACATACACACACACACATATGAGATTTTTATTTTGCCACCACTTGCGTCTTTATGGATGTATGCATTTGATTTCATTTATGTTATGAATATTTATGTGACATATGATGCTATCATGATTTACTTTTACATATTTTGTACACATGCTTGATTAAATTTTATGATGATTAGATTTGATATAATGGTGTAAGTAGATATTTAAGAAAATTAACCATACACATACACACACAATAACTCATAAAATAAAGAATGTCTTGATGAAGGAATGCCATGGCTAGATGGTATTAGTAGGCTAATCATCACACACATGACATATAGGACCTTCTATGCATAATATTGACACAAGTGCATGAAATTTACACATTCTTTAAGTGGTGTGCCATCCATCTCAAACAGACCATAAGAACCAAAATCATATATAGGTGACTATGTATGGACCTAACTAATTAGGGCTAAACTTCCCCTTTTGTTAGGGCGGCACATTCACATTTCTATGATTCTCATAGAGAATGAGGTCACCCACTTTGAAAATCTGGGAAAGAATGATTTGATTATTTTGCTTTGATAAATACTTTTGATAAGATTGAACATGTTTAAGGGTCTTCATTAGGCTCTCATCAGGAAACTCAAGTTGATTGACATAGTGTGCATGATAGGTGTCATCATCAATCAACCCCTTAAGGGAAATTCATAAAGAAGAAATTTCTAACAAGAGAGGTATAATAACATCAACACCATACACAAGGTTATAGAGCATCATTCTGGTAGTCATATAGACACTTTTCCCATAGGTAGTCAATCCGTATGATAGTTGAATATGCTAGTCCTTACCATTCTTATTAACCAAATTATGTAGGATTTTCTCAATGGTCTTGTTTGATGCTTCATCTTGGTCATTATATTGATGGTAGTAAGGTGTAGAGAACCAATATTGAATAAGAAATTTTTTGGGGAAGTATTTCACACCCTTATTCTTAAATGGAGTACCATTGTCAAGAACAAGGGTGGAAGGCAATCCAAAATGGGATGATATTGTTGAGGAGAAAAATAAAGTTTGCCTCAGTGGTGATGGATCTTAGTTGGATAGCTTCAATCCATTTTGTAAATTTTTCAGTAGGTGTGATGATGTAGGTATTTCCCTTAGAGGAAGGGGGAGATACATTACCAATAAAATCCAACCTCCATGTTTGAAATAGCCAAGGATAAGTTTGAGCTTAGAGTTTCTGTGTAGGAGCCAAATGAAATTACTATGTTGTTGACATTGAGGACATTTCTTGACAAAGTCAAAGGAATTATGTTCCATTGTTTGCTAGTTACATTCCATATGAATTAGTTTGTAAACCAGAGACTTACCACCAAAATGATGTTAGGGTTTAGGTGGATTTGGAGAAAATACAAATTAAGGGTAAGCGTACCAAGATGGTGAACATAAAAGTTGCCACATGCCTAAAAAAAAAAAAATTTCATAACTCATGCGGGTTCTAAAAATTCAAAAATGTGCTAGGCTTGGTAACACCAAGCCTAGAGAAAAACAATTTAAAAAACCAAAAGTTCCTCAAAACCCGTACGGGTTTTGAGGAACATTTTTTTTTAATAAAAAATTAAAAGTTCGGGTTTTGAGAAACATATTTCTTTTGTGTAGGCCACAAGTTTTGGCCATTTTCAACACCAAAAACCATGGAACAACAACAAGGAGAGGCAAACAAATATAGAACCCGCACGGGTTTGCGACTATTTTGGATTTTCCCAACATCGAGAGCAATTTTCAACAATGGCACCCCGTCGAACAGGTAAGATTTAATTTGTTTGATTATTTTTGTTTGCATTTTAATTAAAGTAGGGTTTTTAAATTGATTTAAGTTTTGTTTTTATTAATTTGATGTCAAATTCTTCAAGCAATCCCCAAAAACAAAATAGACAACAAAGACCTCCTCCTGCACAAGCAACACAAGAAAACCCTGTTAACATTGCATAAGAGCAACAAGAAAACCCTCAAAATCCTGAAAATGTTGCTCCTCAACAACCACCACCACCACCACCCCCAAAACCCTCCACATCCTCCATTAGATCATGTAGATGCCACATAAGAGGATCTCATCAATCGCCTTACACAAAATACTGCCCAAATTTTTATATTGGTGAATAGGTTGAGGACCTCTAGGCTTGAGCACCACTCAACCCTCGTCAGAACACTAGAAACAATGGCTAATAGTGCAAATGAGGTTTCTAGGGAGGTTACGAAATGGGGTTCATGGAGGGATAGATGTTGAACATTTTATGCGGATGGGTTGTCATTTGATCAAGTGAAGAAAAAGGGCATAGGTAAAGTTGGCATATGTGCTCTTTTCACTGATCCTATTACCAGTAACAACCTAGAAATAAATACGATTCAGTTTCCTATACATTGGTGTGTTCATGCTAGGTTGAAAGAAGCTTTTTGGGATAGGTGGTATATGGTCTTTGACCAACCACCTTGTAATAATTGGGAGGTGCCTCTATATTTTTTGAGAAAGTTGTATTGTGAGTTTATCCTCGACGAGAAGCTGAATTACTTTGACATCTGACAATTTTAGGGTAGAGGGAGAGGCTCAGTGCAGGATAGACCTAGGGCCCATAGGGTGGTAGACCCATAGCATAGGAGGCGTACAACTCCTAAACCCATGGTTCATGCCACTGTCCCTATATCCTTGAAGGAGTCTATGGAATTACAGACTCTTCAAGCAGCTGCATCATTGACTGATGTCATTGTTCAACATGGCACACAACTGGTCGGAGAAGAGGATGTACCGGTACCTACAACACCTCCCTCATCAGCAACACCTCATGCATCATTTGGCACGAGCCAACCCATTCAACATATGTGCCCCACCTGCTAGGGTTTATGTTCTAGTGTAGACACTGACGCAGATGAGGATGGTTTGACATTTCATTCATGTACATGTTGTAGGAGTAGATGCCATGCTTCCACTACAGAGGATGTGGCCCTCACCGATGAATTGCTCAATATGTTGTACCCTCTCTATCAAACACAGGTGCGTTTAATTCTATTTATGACATGTTATCAATTAAGTTACTAAATCTTATAAAAAGAAATGAATTTTTATTTTTAGAACAATTTAAAGTGACATATAAATAAAATGCATTACGGGGTGCAGCAGGTGGTGGGAGTACACCACATATTGTCTAGTTGACTCCACAGTCACGAGTAGTTTCGCCACCAGAGGTAAAGATTTGTAAATTTGTTAAAAATATAATAATACATTGGTTTCAAAATATCTTTTGTTAATTATATGTATCATTACTTGGTATTTTGTAGGGCTTATCAGTGGCTGAGATGTCCCAACTTGATGATATCACGCTTTCGACCATTGACTTTGGCCAAGATAGCTACGCGGTAGCATTTAGATTTATATATTTTTGAAATAAGTGATATATTAAATACATGCTCTTTTCCCTTAAGTTAATTTTTTTCCATTAGTTTACCCCACCTGCCTCAAGGACATCTCGTGTGAGAAATCCATCCTCTAGCACTCTAAGGTAAAAAAAGATATCCTCTTGGACACCCAAACAATAGAAGGTAATTAACAACAATTTAAATTCAATTGTTGAAATGTATTATGATTAAACATGTATATGTAGATATTGATAAATGCACTTAATTTATTTGTTCTATATACAAAATATATGGGGTTTACAGAATTAATGAATGCACCTGATGTCGATGAGGTTTAGCAAAGGGAAGAGGTGATATCTTCATATTCACTTCGGATTGTGTTCTTTCTTGTTCAAAATAACTAACTCCTTTTATGTCTATATCATATGTTATCATTTTTCATACAGGAAATAGTAATAGTTGCATCAGATTCGACTAGGCCTCCTAAGGTTACATGAGAACTATATGAGGCTTTGGTGTGCATTTTTTCTACACATGTTAAGAATATTTGTTTTATCTAGTTTATCAACAACTTTGGGTTATTAACTTGTATGATTGTATTTAAACTATCATAGGCCCCTTCCAAACTTCCTACTGTTATTCTACCATTCCATTTTAGTATAAGTCCTACACATATATTATGGGATCCAACACGATGAAGGGAAAAGGTATGTCTAACTTAGATCAAATCCTTTTCACTAAGTGCACAACGAAGTTGAAATCATCTATTTAACTCCTTTTGGATCACTTACCATGGATATAGGAAATGGTCGTAACTGATTCATCTATGACTTTGCCTCCTACGACCACATCACATCCATCTAAGGCTCCGATATGATTTAGTTTTTTAGTCTATTCATTTTTAGTTATTATGTGTTATTTGACATATATGTTATTAATATGTATTAATATTGTTTTACCAGTTACAACCTCCTTTAGGACATCCCATGGATCCTCAACGTCACCCAATTACAGAAGACAAAGATGAGGTAATCAACATTTCAACTTCAAACAATTTAGAGTTCAGTATTTAGTTATTTTGATGTTATATTGAGAAAATATATCTGATTCGACATTTGAATTGCCCTTGTGTAGCCACCTATAGAGCCACGTACTGCTTCAAAGAGGCTCGATTTTGATGATCCGTCACAATCATAGATACCGATAGAGACATATAGTTATAGTTGTGGTCATTGAAGGACCAATTTTTTTATATATTTGACATTTGTATATGTATATATCGACTTTGACAGATATGACACATGCCACATTTTTGTAACTATTATTGATTTGGCATCTATGCCATTTTTTGATATGTACACGATTATTGTTCATTTTGATAAATATGAAACTTGATATTTGATCCAATTTGTTCATTGATATATATGAAACATGATATTCCTGAAACTTAGTTATTTGCTATTGAAATTTGATCAGATTTGTTCATTGTGTATATGTAATGTGATCCAATTTGTTCATTACTTGTAACTCATATGGCATATACTTTTAAACTATCTATTGCTCATATTGTGTATACCCAGGTACTGATACCGGTAATGCTGATATTGTGTATTTTGACTGAGTGAATTTGCTTTGAGTCCTTCGTGCATGAAGAGATTGGAGTGAAGTTTTTATTTCATGAACTCATGCTTATGGAGTGAAGTTCATCATTTCAAGAACCAATTAAGACAATATTTGAGCGCACAAAGCAGATTTGAAATTTATCTAAGGATGAGTTGGCTTAGGGGTATGTGCACAAAGATGGTGGTCAAAAAAGTGGACACCATCCAAAAAAACATGGAAAACAAGCAGCGCGTACGCAGTTTTAAAATTTAAAGTTCTTGCGTACACGCTTAGGTTTGTTCTTCTTGAGCCTAGAGAGGATAGCGCGTACGCGTTGCTTTTAGGAAAATGAGTGCGTACATGCTACACCTAGGAAATGAGAACTCACGTGTTGCTCATAGGAAAATGAGCCTGTATTCACTAATAATCCAAATATAATTGCATACGTTGTGCCTGGTAAAAAAAAGTTTAAAAAAAAAATGGATCTCATTTACCCATGAATAGCGTGTTTTTTACTTCATTTTTTACCCATTTCTTCTCCTAAATCACAAACGGGGTGCTAGTTTGTCCTCCAAGATATGGATCAAGGTTAGTTTTTGTTTATTTTTATCTTTCTTTCCCATTTGTTCAATTTGTTCTACATTTGAATTTAATTTCATTAATTTTGATTAGGTTTTTTCATTTTTTGTTTCAAAAACCAAGTTCTTTTAATCCAGAACAAGAACAACCAAATGAACCTCTTGAAAACCCACAAGAACAACCAAATGTACCTCCTGAAAATGCACAAGAACAACCCCCAATTCTTCCTTTTGATTGTACACCTGAAACAAAGGAGCAATTAATTAATCAGTTAGGACGAAATACGTCTAAAATCAATAGACTGATTGTTAAATTGAAAACTTCTGAATTTGAGCATCATCAATCCCTCGCCACTAGCCTAGAAACATTACCTAGTGGTGCCATAGCTGTTTCCACACAAATTACCAAATGGGGAAGCTTTAGGGATAGGTGTCGTCAATTCTATGCAGATGGGCTATCATATGATGGAGTAAAAACTTAAAATATTAGTAAACAACAAATATGTGCCCTTTTCATTGATTCCAAAGCTGGTCAGTCATTACCTCTTAATGCAAAGAGGTTTCCCATACATTGGTGTACCAATGCGCAGATGAAGAATATTTTTTGGCAGAGGTGGTGGATGGTCTTTGATGATCCACCTTGTAATAATTATGAGGTGCCATTATATTTTTTAAGAAAAGTATATTGTGAGTTTGTGCTCAATGTGCACCCAAACTATTTTGACATGAGAGAGTTCCATTGTAGAGGTGGTGGCTCTGCCCAAGATAGACCTAGAACCCATAGGCGATTACCCGCAAAGAGTCGCCACCCCTTAGCACCCAAACCCAAGGTGCATCAGGTTGTCCCAATAGAGCTGAAAGAGTCAATGGAGCTACAAACTTTTCAGGTGGCCACAACATTGACTGGTGCCATCATCCAACATGGGACATCATTAGCACACCGTATTGTATTGGATGATGAGCCATTAGGTGGCGACAAAGAGCCCATCCAACATATGTGTGTCAGTTTCTCGGGGGTAGATGATGCAGCTGGTGTAGATGGATCCTCATTTCATTTGTGCATGATTTGCAGGAGTAGATGTCAGGCCCACACAATTGAGGATTTCATGTTGACAAATGAGTTGATGGAGATGGTGTTTTCCCATGAGCCATAGACACAGGTGTGTTGATTTGAATTCATAGCATTTTATTTATTAGTCACTTTAAATTTGTAATTACTTAAATGAATTTTCATTTATACATCAATTTAAATTGAGACAAATAATATGCATTTCAGGATGCAGCAGTGGTATCCCATACTCCTCCCCCAGTTACTATAGCTGCAACTTTGATGCCTGAGGTATAATTTTTGTAACATGTTAAAATAGAATAGTACACTTTGAATTCAAAAAATACAATATATGCTAACTATCTTTAATGCTTGGTCCAATTTCTGGTTTGTAGGTGTTGATAGGGGATGAAATATCCCAGATTGATGACATCATGCTCTCAATGATCGATTTTGGCCTACAAGGTTATACGGTATCATATTTTATACAACCATTTTTATGTATTGTTTTGATGGAATATGCAAGTCATTTCATTTTAGATTTTTAAAATTATGTTTAATTTATTATTTGTACTAATATCTCATGTTAATTTTATTTTTTTAGGGTACCCCCTTCGCATCTAGGGCTCGTCTTAAGAAAAAGGATTCCTCGAAGATGCCAAAACATAGGAAGAAGGTAATTGAACACATTTTTAGTTGTACAATTGTTTGAAAATTTTGAAATCAAGTATTAGTTGGGGTTTGTAGATTGATTAGTGTTTTTTTGTCTATTTTACATGTACAACGGCCATTGAGCTATGTGGATTTGTTGAATGCACCTGATTCGCCTGTGGATCAAGACAGGGTGAAGGTATGTATCTCTACTTTATTTTCTTGATTTCATGATTATATGCACGTGTACATGTGAACTTGTGATATATTATAATCTTATAATTTTTTAATACAGGAAATATCCATACCTATTTCATCAATGGCGAACCCTCCTCCATGCATTGGAGAAGTATCTTAGGATCTGATACACTTTTGTTTGATATATTACATTAATTATTTTTAATCTACAATACTTATCATTATATTAATTGTATTTAATTTTTGAAGATTTTTTGTATAGGTAATAGAGACAGTTTCTCCATCGATGGTGAGCCATCCTCAGTCCATTGGAGAAGCATCTCAGGCATAGGTATGTCATTGTTCTCTATATTATAGCTTTTAAGTGTTTTTGATATATTTATGTTAGTACACTATATTAATTGTACATTTAATCTACAATAGACCCCTTCGCAGTACGGCCATAACGTGGATCCATTTAAGTATGTCTTAAAGAAAACTCCTAAGAGTGACAAGGAGAGGAGAGCGAAGACATTAGCTCCTAGATCAATCGATGGGGTAATATACATTTCCATTGAAAAGGAATTAAAGTTAAATGCATAGTTATGTTATTAATTGTGAACTATTTTCTACAAAAGAATTCTAACTTGGCTTTTGAATTGTGGTTTTGCAGCCATCTATAGAGCCGCGTACTGCATCGAAGAGGCTTTATTTTGATGATCCACCACAAGTTTAGGATCATATAGTGTTAGTTTTAGTCATAGAATGACCAATACATGTAGATATATTCTACATTTTTATTGTATATCGATTTGGACATGGCATATGCCACATTTTTGTAATACTTGTATTGACTTGGCAAACATGCCTTTTTATATATATATATATAAATATCGATGTTCGACCCAATAAATGTGTACTGAGTTCATTATTTTGTATTCATTGTATTTTGGGGTTGTCCTTTTATAAATTTAAATGAATATTTGCATATGTAATTAACAATATGAATATAAACAACAAAAATATATGATATAAAACATTGCAATCGTGGAATATGATGTGATAAAATTTTTAAAATGTTGAATTAACCCTACCAAACTCCTTGTATTCAGTTCATTATTGTGTATTCATTGTATTTGGTGGCTACCCTTTTATAAATTTAAATGAATATTTGCATATGTAATCAACAATATGAATATAAACAACAAAAATCGACAATATGAATATAAACATGTGTTTGGTGCGAGAGCACCCTCACGCTCGCAATGGTCAAATTTTGTTCATCGTGTGCACAAACTGACGTCGTGAGTGTATCTAGGTGGGCAGGTTTACACTAGGCATGCCCCTGTTGTGCATGCCAAAGTGCCAGAACGTCAAGAGTCATACCATACTGGTGCGATCTCTCAAGTGCCTTGAGTCCAAAAATTGTCAAAAATTGACAGGCTGTTTCTTCAAATCTAGGATACATATGGTCAATCTGTTTGAACTCGTGGGTTTGTGTGAGGCTCCTCTACAATGGCCTGTCTTGGTTTTTGACGAGTCGGAGCTATTTTCAATTGGTAGCATTTTTTGCCTCCTGCAAAAACTGTCAGTTGCATGCAATGCAAAGTTACCAAATTGGTTAGAATTGATTTGGTTCATCATGTGCACAAACCAACGTCACAAGTACATTCAGGTGGGCAATTTTATGCTAGGCATGCCCCTGTCATGCACCCCAAAGCGTCATTATGTTGAGAGTCATACCGTGCTGGTGCGATCTCTCAAGTGCCCCGAGTCAAAAAAATTGTCAAAACTTGACGGACTGTTTCTTCAAATCCATGACACATATGGTTGATCCGTTTGAACTCGTGGGGTTGTGTCAGGCTCCTCTGCAATGGCTTATCTTGGTTTTTGACGAGTCAGAGCTATTTTTGATTGGTAGCATTTTTTCGCTTGCTGCAAAAATCATTAGTTGCATGCAATGCAAAGTTGCCAGATTGGCTAGAATTATTTCAGTTCGTCATGTGCACAAACCGACATCACGAGAATGTCTGGGTGGGAAGGTTTATGCTAGGCATTCCCCTGTCGTGCATCCCAAAGTGTTAGAATGTCGAGAGTCATACCATACCGGTGCGATCTCTCAAGTGCTCTGAGTCCAAAAAATTGTCAAAATTTGATGGACTATTTCTTCAAATCCAGGACACATATGGTCGATCCGTTTGAACCCGTGGGGTCACGTGAGGCTCCTCTACAATGGCATGTCTCAGTTTTTGATGAGTTAGAGCCATTTTTGATTGGTAGCATTTTTTCGCCTACTACAAAAACCGTTAGTTGCATGCAATGCAAAGTTGCTAGATTGGTGAGAATTGATTCAGTTCATCGTGTGCACAAACTGATGTTGCGAGTGTGTCCAGGTGGGAAATTTTATTCTTGGCATGGCCCTATCGTGCATCCCAAAGTGTCAGAATATCGAGTCATACCATACCGGTGCGATCTCTCAAGTGCCCTAAGTCAAAAAAATTGTCAAAAATTGACAGCCTATTTCTTCTAATCTAGGAAATATATGGTCAATCCATTTGAACCCATGGGGTTGCATGAGGCTCCTCTACAATGGTTGTCTTGGTTTTTCATGAGTCAAAGCCATTTTCAATTTGTAGCATTTTTTTGTTTGCTGCAAAAATTGTCAGTTGCATGCAATGCAAAGTTGCCAGTTCATCATGTGCACAAACTGACATCATGAGCACGTCCGAGTGGGTAGGTTTACGCTAGGCATGCCCTTGTCATGCATCCCAAAGCATCGAAACATCGAGAGGCATACCGTACCGATGCGATCTCTCAAGTGTCATGAGTCCAAAAAATTGTCAAATTTTGACGGACTGTTTCTTCCAATCCAAGACACATATGGTCGATCCGTTTGAACCTGTGGGGTTGCGTGAGGTTACTCTACAATGTCCTCTCTCAGTTTTTGATGACTCAGAGCCATTTTTTATTGGTAGCATTTTTTTGCCTACTGTAAAAGTCATCAGTTGCATGCAATGCAAAGTTGTGGGATTGGCTAGAATTGATTCGGTTCGTCGTGTGCACAAACCGACGTCACGAGCACGTCTGAGTGGACAATTTTATGATAGGAATGCCCCTTTTGTGTATCCCAAAGCATCAAAACATCAAGGGTCATACCCTACTGACGCAATGTACTAGTTGCTTGACAACTTTTTTGACAATTTTTTTGACACAATGACATTTTTTGCTCAAATTATATCTAGTCTCAATCTATGACCCCTATGACCTCATAATGACTCAAATAATTATCCATGATTATACAAGAGTCAAGAATGCTCATGACTGACCAGGGACACATCACATATGCTCAAAACAGTCACAAAACATTGACACACAAAATAGTCATAAAACATTGTCACATATTATTCAAAAATTTGCCTCTAAATATGGTCAAATCAGCTCTTGGCTATTTGATTATACAAAAAAATGTCTTACAAATCATCTCATGGGCTTTTATACAAAATTTGGCATTACAATATGTGTGATTCAACTCATCGCCATTTTAATATACAAATCATCTCATGGGCTTTTATACAAAATTTGGCATTACAATATGTGCGATTCAACTCATCGCCATTTTAATATACAAATTTTGGCATGTACATATATACAAATCAGCTCATTGCCATTTAAATATACAAAATTATGCCCCTGAACATATAAAAATCAGCTCATGGGCATTTATATATACAAAAAATGAATATAGAACAATTCGTCAATGATTTATACAAAATTCTCAAAATTATTCTACTCTGAACCATAGAATCAATCAAGTAATCCTTTAGGATCGACTCTAGCCCGTATTGTGTCAAGTATTGCCTCGTGGTCAGATTCACGAACTTTCCATAAAATCTTGTTATGAGGTCTACCACGATACTTCATCAAATGAATATTTGTTGCAACAACAAGGTTAGAGAAATGCAGAATATGTTTGTGTGTCTCAAAGTCATCGATCAACCAAACATCAAAATTCTTGATAGGGTATCTCTGAAGCCATGTTCTTGTCATGACAACAGACCCTATTGGGTACTCAATACCCTCTCCGTCAATGATTGTGGTTGTCAAATTTCTTTTAGGCTCAACACAAGGACACAAATAGTAATATATTCCTTCTTCATTGTTCTCTTATGAAACAACTACATACACATGACTTGCATTTTATAAAGTGTTAATTAATACCAAAAATAAAGTATTATGTACAACAAAATGAACCAAAAATAATACTTGCAAAAAAATTAACTCAAAAATCACCTGACTCCACTAGGTTGGATACATGGTCAAAATCCACTGATGTCTCCATCTGGCTCAATTGTAGTGCTTTGGGAATTTGATATGAATCAATAGGAACCAATGGTCTACAAGACCATTTGTCAAGCCACTCTTGTGATTCACATTCTTCCCACAAACAATACATGCACGAAGAGAAAAAATATACCATTTGTCTCGTATAAATTACTAGTGAGCTTGAATTTGAACTCATAAATGAGTGCATGTCACTCAATCCTACAACTGTACAACAATCTAGATAGTTTTCAATGTTAGATTCAATGATCAACCAAAAATATCTACGAACCATTGATGTACCTAGATTACTTGGACCCATCGCAGACTTACACCATCGCACATTTGTTTCTGCATCTATCAACTCAGCACCACCTTCGTACTTCAATTCTTCCCTAGCTAGGGCTCTTTTCAAACATGCTCCTACACCATTGTGCTCTCCCTTACCATGTCCAGCCTCAGTAAAATTCCAAAAATGTTGTACACTACTTTTCATATGCATCCTTTTCAACCAATAATACATCCTTGCATTCTTGAATTGTGCGGTGCAATTATCTGACCATATTAAGTGTCGGTTGTATCGTATGTTCCTTTCCCTTAAACTATCATAGAAAAATTTAAAGCATCCTTGTACAAACTCTGATGAATGAGTACGATCATCACTTATGTAGAAGTGATACTCTCTTACAACCTTTCTATCCTCCTCCGTGCTATCATCTGCATGCATGAATGCTATGTGTACAAAAATAGAAACTTGTGTAGAGTGATAATACATGGATTGCACTTCATTTTGACGTTGTAGTGCATGATTTTCACTGAAATCAACGATAGAGACAATGGTGCCAAGAGGAAATGTGTCCTTACATAACTTGAATTTCTGATCTAACCATCAAGCTCTATGTGTATGCATTATGTACTCATAAACTAGTTTCTCTTGGAACATTTTCATAAATTGAGCTACACATATATCATTTTTCACTAGCTCACATCTCTTCAAATCTTTTCCATCTTTAACTCCATATGTGAGTGTCTTGTATTTTCCGAAGGAAAGTAGTTTCATACCAATTTCATGTGTGCTCTCCAAATGTACACATCTTGGTAAACATTTCAAACCACCACATATAACACAAGAACCTTCCAAACAAGACATCTTATAATAAATGCAACCATCATGCCTATTACATAACACACTTGAAATAAATTCTCTTACTGACTTAGGAGGTGCTTGTATATTACATTCCTGCAAAACATCGTTAGTGTGCAAAGTAGAACAAATATGATGAAAAATATCATAATGCATGGAAAATTCAATATGTATCCTACAACACGTAGTGCATACATGATTAATCTTAATATAAAAAAGGTTTTGCCATTTCAAAAAATCTTTGAGAAATTCTTATTTGAGGAAACTTTTGAAGGAATCTTTCATAAAATTTAGTTTGAGTCATATCAAAATAGTGTTTGGCATGTGGCTCATGATTTGTAGACCCAATTCGCCTTCGAACAACATCTCTTTGGTTGGGCAAAACTCTTGTGTTGTCATGCCAAAATTTTTCAATTAATATTTTTAGTGCATCAACAACAACCTTGTCTTTGCGTGGTAGTCTACCCAAGAATGCCCAAAGAGAATTATTGTTAGGTTCCTCTATTTTTTCTTGCCTCTTTAATGATTTACTTAATGTTGCTCTACTAACGTTTAATGACTTACTTCTTTTGCTTATCAAATGATCTTTTTTTATTTTTTTGCTCATTATGGTTGATGTAATGACATGTCTAGTAGCAATAGAATCTTTAGTACGTGATTTTGAACCAATAGCTTGATATGCATCAAATATATTTCTCACAATAGTTCTTTCACTATTACTTTTAGATGATCTTAGGCCTAGAATTTTCATTGTCTCTCTAAAATTCAAATTTTTAATCATTTGAACAATTAATTGACATCTTGCGGTTTGATTTAAGTTACTAAAATAAATTTGCCATATTCTTTTAACCATTCTCCTACAAGTTCGTTCATTCATTTTATTGGGCATTGACTTGAATATATTCTCATCAATGTCAATTAGATACTTTGGTTTCCTATGAGTTATTCTAGGAGGTGTTAACATCAGTGCATTATGTACATTCAATTCATCAAGTAGAGAAGGTATAATATGTTCATCATTTAATTGATTTTTTTTTTTTTTGATGAATAAGCTTCTAATCTATATTAATAAGAGATTAAATACAGATTCACAAAAAAGGGGTTGGGTGGTAAGAAGGCACACCTCGAAAGTCACATGGGCATAGCCCAGAAAGTCAGAAAGTCACATGGGCCAAGCCCATAAATTTACAATAACAAACAGTAAAAAGAGGCCATCAAGCGGCCAAGGCAGTGCCAGGAGGGTCTCTGTCATCCTTCGTACCCCATACATCAGCGGGGTTAGGATTGACATCAGGAGGAGCCCAACCATCATTATCTTCTTTATCTTCCTTGCGCTGAGGCGAGATTGCAAGGGCCAGCCGTGGAAAGACTTTATCTGAATCTGGCCAACCTGAACCAGAAACAGTACCAGGAGCAGGAGCACCATCATAGGGCCAACCACCCCCACCCCCACTCCCCGTCAGCCTACCAGATCCCCCGCCCTAGCTAGCCCGCGGCGAAGAGAGCGAGCCCATGGCAGAGAGCGAGCGCATTGAGAGGGATGGGAGTCGCGCCGAGGCGGAGGCTGAGAGCGGGGGCGCGTAAAGCCACCCCATCGCCAGCCCCGAGAAGGCGACTAGTGGCAGGAGGAGGAGGGCGAGTTAGGGACCCGGGCCACAGTGCACGGGGCATTGCCCCAATGGTCCAGGAGGACCTGAAGGTGAGCCACTTCAAGCGCCACTTTATTGGCCTGCACCTATATCTGAAATAATACATTAGAGAAAATAGTAGCTTTAGAATACATAGAAATCTGACAATCCATATGAGAGTGAGAAAATATGCAGGCATTTCTATCTTTCCAAATAGTGAAGAGGATTTCCACCCTGAAAGTGTGCCAAAGCTGGGTATATTTAGCTAGGAATCTGGGCGAATCCCCCAGCAGAATCATGTGCCAAGAGAATGGCTCCGGCCGAAATGGCCGGAAAAAATCATGTATCCAGTTCCAATACTGCTGGGCCCTAGGGAAAAACCAAAAGAGATGCTTAAAAGTCTCAGACTGCCCACAAAATGGGCACCGAGGGTCCGAAACCCCCAGATGAACAAGCCGAGAGCCCATAGGCAAGCCTTGGAAAAGAATACACTAGGCAAAATGGGCGAGCTTCGGCTCAACACTTGCAGACCAAGTGTTGGTAAATCTTTTACGCCAAATAGGCTCAGGAGATTGAAGTAACCACCTCTGATTCAGACTCTAGATCATGGGAAAATGAGGCGACAACCACCTATAACCAAGTCGAGGCTTGTAGTTTCTCAAAGGAGTATCTAGGTACCATTTCCAATCTTTCCACCAAGGCTTGGGCCCACGAATACCAATTTTATGAAGCATCTCATCTGGGATAACACTCACCAGACCATCAAAAGTAGCCTAGTCTTGGTTTTGAAAATTATACAAAGCACGAAACTCGTCCCACTTCATGATGCACATGGAAGGTCTAAAAAAGAGCTGATGAAGAGTATGAATACCCTTCTTATGAAATTTGAGAGCTTTGAGCCAGGGCACCTTGGCCAAGGGCTGGCCATTTTTGGCAAATAGGGGCGACCACCACACATTGTGCTGGTTCAATGAGATCCCGTCCCGAAAGTTGGAGCCAGACCATCGGAGCTAGGGTTTAACAGACTCCCAGGCATGCCAAATGCTTTTGGCAACAAACGTACCAACTATCTGAACTGGCTTTCACAACCAGAAGGGTCTGGAGGCCAATTCCTTTCCAGGCTGGTCTATGGACAGGGAAACCAGACTGAATGCGGTGGTGAAGGAGAATTTTCCAAGCCTCGTCACCCATAAGGGTGCGAATAATCCATTTGACACATAAGGCAATTCCCTGCCTCTGGGTGGACAATAGACCCAAGCCTCCAGAGTCCCCGGGGAGACAACAAAAATCCCAGGCGACACGATGGAATCCATGGTGAGTATCAGAGGAAGCCTAAAGAAAATCCTGAAGTAATTTTTCAAGCTTGCTATAGGCAGCTTTAGAAGGCGCCCAGCAAGAGGAATAATAAACATGAGTAGCGGCCAAAACTTTAGAGCAAATCTGGAACTTTCCCACCAAAGACAGAGGCTTGGTGATCCAATAAGCCAGCTTTTTCTCCACCCGAGCAATCACAACCTGCCAAAGCTCCGCTAGGGAGCCTTGAAAAGAAAAAGGAATGCCCAAAAAGTGGAAAGTTTCACCTGGCCCAATCCACTTCTAGCCAAAGGGTTGTAGCCAAGCAGGACAAGGCAGAACAGATTGACGATAACAAAGCGTCTTGTGCCACTGAATGGCGGAGCTCGAGGCAAGACAAAATATATTGAGGCACTGGAGCACTTCACAAATAGTCTCCTCTTCCTCCAAGAGAGTGAGAAAAGAGTCATCCGCAAAGTGCCCATTGAGTAACTGCAATTGGAAATTAGGCAATGAAATGCCTTTAACACGCTGCAAGGATGCAGCATTGGCCAACAGATAACCAAACTCTTCAGCGACAAGCACATATAGTGAGGGAGCTAAAGGGCAACCCTACCGAATAGAGCAGAAGAGGCCAAAAGCTGAAGATTGTTGACCATTAATGGTAATACAGGTCGAGGCATCCGCAAAGAGCATTCGAACAGACTGGATAAAATTGGGCCCCAAACTCAAAGCTTACAACATGGCAAGCATAAAGGGCCATTCAATACGATCATAGGCTTTAGCAAAATCAATTTTAATGAAAACAACCTTCTGGTTGGAGTGCCAGGCCCACTCCATGCCTTCCCAGACGACAATGATGTTATCCAGAATATACTTGGATTTGATAAATCTAGTCTGTTCCAGACGCACAATGAGAGGCAACAGATGATGGATTTTTAAAGCAAGAGCTTTAGCAATTATTTTGTAAGAAACATTGAGGAGCGTGATAGGCCGCCAATTGCAAATGTCCTCAGGATCACCGGCTTTAGGTATGAACTTAATATTTCCTTTATTTATTAGCTCTCCTAGAGAATTAGAATGAAAAGCCTCTAAATAAACTTGAAACAAGTCGAGACCCACACAGTCCCAGAGGGCTTTGTAAAATTCACAAGGAAAGCCATCAAGGCCCACGGCTTTATCATCAACCATGGAGTGTAATGCCTCTTTCAGATCCTTCAGTGTAAGCAGCTGGTCACAAAATTTTTTCTGGGCTGCAGATAGCCTATGTGGCATGACAGCAAGGCAATCCTGCAGGGCCTGCTGACGCTCAGGCGTGGGGTCTTGGGCAGTGAATACTTGCTCATAATGACGCACAAAAGCCTGCAGAATGTTCGACAGCTCCGAAAGGACTTGTACACCATCTTTGATCTTTTTAATGCCTAGAGAGGAGTGCTTGGCACGCAAAGCCAAGAAAAACTCCTTAGAGGCACGATCACCAATTTTGAGCCAGTGCAAACGGGCCTTGATTTGCATGCCTCTAGTAGCATAATTGTCTGCAACTTAGTTTTTGTGCCGTAATTCTGCAACTTTAACTTGCAAATTTGGAGAAAAAGGGCTAGCCGCTAAAGCCTGGTTAGCAGAAAGCAGAGCGACAGAGGTTGCCTCGTAAGACCGCCGGCAAAAGATGGCCAGTTGGCACCCATAAATGCACAAGAAATGTGCGGTATAGGTGATGGCATCATTCCACCACCTAATCCAGCCCGTATTATGAGCTGGCCTGCACTCCAAGTTCCAAACTCTGCAAATGTGGGCCAGAGTGGCTTTATGACCAAGCAAAGAAGTATTAAGGAAGAATTGTGTCCGGCACGCGTGAGGCTGATGTGTCTCCCATTCAATGTGAAAACTAATGGGGAAGTGATCAGATAATGTCACATCCATTAACGACTGAACTGGGAGGGAGGAGTTGGCGAAAGAGAAAAAAGACTATGCTGAGATCATGGCACAATCAAGGTGCTTAAAGATTCTATCAGAGCCAGCTCTGAAATTGCACCAGGTGTGCCAGGGAGAATGAGAATGGTAGTGGCCCATATTGGGATCAAAAAGCCCCAATTTATTGCGCATGTAGAACCACGCTTTGCGCTTGCCAGCTGCCCATCTAAAAGGTAGAATGCCATCTTTATCACAAGCCATCTCAACCATATTGAACTCCCCACATAAAACCCAAGTGGCAACTGGCAGTGAGTCAACAATCCATCGCCAGAGTAATGATCGCTCCACAGCATCATTCGAGGCATAAACATTAATTACCCCGAAAGAATGATTATCAATATTAAACAAAATCTAGACAAGCCGTTGCGTGGGATCAGACCCATGGTTGACCATGCAGGAGTGCCACCGTGGGGACAAAAAAGTGATAGCTCTACCATGACTAGGCTCATGGGTAGTACCAAACACATGACTAGCTGGCTAGATAGACCGACATGCTGAAGCAAGCAAAAAACCAGAAACCTTAACTTCCTGAAGGCAAAGAATATCAATGCCAGTCAACTTTTTCAAAGTATCTCTAACAATATACTTTCTAGAGAGGTCGGTAAGACCTCAAAAATTCCATGAGAGGTAATTCATGGATGAAGTGCATCCATATCATTGGACTCCGCCTCCTCTCCATCCAGGGAAGAGAAATGGTTATGCAAGAATTCTGACGGAACTGAGCCAATCTGGATAGAAGGTGAAGAAATCCTCCGCTTCTCCTGAACATATTCCCCTTCCTCCCTGGGTGGAGAGGGGCTACGAGAATGTCTTGCTCCTGAAATAGGAGCTGAGCTGAGCGGCTGGGCCATCATAATGGCAGCAGGTTGAGGTGTGGACTCAGGCCGAGGCTGAAGAGGCACGCTGTTAACCTTACCCGGAGCCGTCATCCCCTTCTGTGAAGGGTTTGAAACAATCTTATCATTGGAAGCCAGCGCTGAGCCAGAAGATTTATTCCTGCGACCTATGACCATAGTCCAGGCAGAGTCCTGTTTAGGAGCAGAAGAATCTGCTTGACGAGCATGAGCATTTTCCCGTGGTGGAGAGGGTGTATGAGGCATTGCCAAAGGGCAGTCCTTGATCTTGTGGTCTGCGAACTGACAGCAATAGCACATGTTGGGTAAGTTGAAATAAGTGACTTTCTGGGTATGCCAGAGAGATCCTATTTGAATGTCAATGGAGTCTTTTAGATCATGGGAAAGGTCAACTTCCACGCAAACCCTTTTCTGGGGATGGGCTTCGAATAACCTATCCAGCTTCACACAAACAACTTTCCCCAGGGAAGAAGCAATATGATTTAAAAAAGGCACACAAGGCAAAGGGAGACTAGGGAATTCAATCCAAACTGGGACCCGAAGCTTGGTCTCATCCGAGATAGCATAGTCATGGGTCCATGCTTGAAAAAACAACAAAGAAGACCGGACATACCAGGGACCATGACCCAGAATAGCCTACACATGGCTAACTTCTAAAAAGTGGAACAGGAAAAAACCCTTGGTCAGGTTTTGGACCATCTCAAGGCGGACCCCATGAGGGACCTAGGCCTTGTTGACCCAATCTTTGAGCACACTTTCAGGGGGGGTTCTCCCAACAAAATACCCAACAAGGGTGTGACTTTCAAGCCATTGACAAGAAGAATCAAATTCAGGGAATGGTAAAACCACATCTGCAGGGGAGTCAGAATGCATACATCGTGAAACACTTTCAGAATGAATTTTCAAGGTCGTTTGTTCAGAGGGGGAGCCATTAAGCAAAGCCAATGAACCGCCAACACCAGCAAGAATTGCTAAGTTAGGAACGGTTGAAGGCATAATAAGGCACTTAGGGCCGCCCTAAATGCGGCCGTACACGCGACAATAAAGAGGAAGTCCTGTGCAGAAATGTGCAGTATGACAGGTCGCGGAGAGAAACCCTAGTAGAGCTCATACACCACTCATTTAAGTTTAAAACTGAATCGATCCATTTAATTGATTATTCAATGCGCTATCTTCTTCAATTGCATTAGGTTGAAATGGTAAATCAAATGTCTCTTCTTCAAAGGCATTAGGTGCATTATATTCATTTGGTAAATCAAATTGAGATCTTGAGGATGACATACCTTCTCCCATTTTTCTTATATCACATAATTTCTTCATATGCTGCCTTTGTCTTTCCTTTTGAGCCTCTTGTTGTTCCATCGTTCCTCGCTTGTTCTTTTCCATGGTTGATATCGGTTGTCCTAAATAGAATCATATTACATATATATGTAAACAAAAGTTCATAAACAAACAAATAACCATAAATATGCGTCTTATCACTATTTTTTGGATTCAAACTATTAAACAATCACAATACTACTGACAAAAACTAATAAGAACAACAATTCTATCATTTGAAATCATGCAAAAACAAAAAATTCACTTACTTCTATGTATAAAACAGTGATAAAAGTGCAGACACAGTTCTAGTGGGGCCTTCAATGACCTCAAAAACTTATTTTGAGGCCGTTGAGGCTCTTGGGCAACTAAAATTGTGTCTATAAACTGCGTACATGCTCCTAAACCTAAAAAATGTTATCGCATGGCAACGAATAATGGGCTCAGTAAAAGTAATAAGTACCGCGTACACGCTCCTTTGCCTTAAAAAAGTTATGGCAGGGCAGTGAACTAATAGTTTCAGTACCTCGTACATGCTATTGGTAGTAGAAAAGATGTGAATGAAAAGGGAGGGAGAGAGAGAGAGAGAGAGAGAGAGAGAGAGAGAGAGAGAGAGAGAGAGAGAGAGAGAGAGAGAGAGAGAGAGAGTAGGGTGGAGGGAGAGAGGAGGGGGGCGAAAGTGAAGGAGGGAGGGAGAGAGGAAGAGAGGGAGAGAAGAAGGGGGAGGGTGGGAGAGAAGAAGGGTATGGATGAAGGGAGAGGGAGAGTAGGGGGGAGGGAGGGAGAGGAGAGGGGATAGGGAGAGAGAGAGGGGGGAGGGAGAGGGGGAGTAGGGAGGAGAGAGGGAGAGGGGAGGGGAGAGGGAGAGGGGAGGGGAGAGGGAGAGAGAGACGAAGAGAGAGGGAGAGGGAGAGAGAGAGGGAAGGAGGGAGAGGGAGAGAGAGGGAGAGAGAGAGAGGGGGGAGGGAAGGTAGAGAGAGGGAGAGAGGTAGAGGGAGGGAGAGAGGGAGAGAAGAGGGGGGAGGGTGGGAGAGAAGAAGGGGTATGGAGGAAGAGAGGGAGAGGGGGGAGAGGTAGAGGGAGGGAGAGAGGGAGAGAAGAAGGGGGAGGGGAGGAGGGAGAGGGAGAGAGAAGGAGAGGGAGAGAGAGAGGGAGAGGGAGGGAGAGAGGGAGAGAAGAGAGGGGAGGGTGGGAGAGAAGAAGGGGTATGGAGGAAGGGAGGGAGAGAGAGAGAGGGGGAGAGGGGGGAGAGGTAGAGGGAGGGAGAGAGGGAGAGAAGAGGGGGGAGGGAAGGAGGGAGAGAGAGAGGGAAGGAGGGAGAGGGAGAGAGAGGGGGGAGGGAAGGTAGAGGGAGAGAGAGAGGTAGAGGGAGGGAGAGAGGGTGGGAGAGAAGAAGGGATATGGAGGTAGAGAGAGAGAGAGAGAGAGAGAGAGAGAGAGAGAGAGAGAGAGAGAGAGAGAGAGAGAGAGAGAGAGAGAGAGAGAGAGAGAGAGAGAGGAGGGGGGACGGAAGGGAAGGATGGAGGGATGGTGGGAGAGAAGAAGGGGTATGGTGGAAGGGAGAGGGAGAGTAGGAGGAGGGAGGGAGAGGAGAGGGGAGAAGGAGAGAGAGAGAGGGGGGAGGGAGAGGGAGAGAGAGGGAGAGGGAGAGAGAGAGGGAAGGAGAGAGAGGGAGAGAGAGGAAGAGAGAGAGAGAGAGAGAGGGGAGGGAAGGTAGAGAGAGGGAGAGAGGTAGAGGGAGGGAGAGAGGGAGAGAAGAGGGGGGAGGGAAGGAGGGAGAGGGAGAGAGAAAGGACACATGACACCATATGACTGATCTCGATTGTGGCTATAGGAATTATAAAAGAAGATAAAGAGGGAGGGAGAGAAGAAGATAAAGAGGGAGGGAGAGAAGAAGAGAAAGAGGGATGGGGTATGGATGAAGGGAGAAGGGGAGAGAGCTAGAGAGAGAGAGGGATGGGGTATGGAGGAAGGGAGAAGGGGAGAGAGAGATGGAGAGGGAGATAGGGAGATAGGGAGTGAAGAAGGAGGGGAGATGGAGGGAGAGGAAGAGATATCAAATCCGGGACACAATATGACACTATATGACACTATATTATCCCTATATTATCCCTATAGCACACCATAGGACCTATAATGACACTAAATTGTGTCCTAAGGGGTCATAGAACACCATAGGACCCTTTAGAACACCATATGGTGTTGTTATGGGTCATTGGTGTCCCGAGGGGTCTTAAGGGGTCATAGGACACCATATGACCTCTTAGGAAACAATATGACCTCTAATGACACCTAAGGGGTCATATGGTGGGTTAATAAAATGATATATTAAATTTAAAGTTATGAATAAAACATCATACAATGAGACTCCAAGTGAACAAACAACGAGGCTTCGCTAAAAAGCAAGTGTAAGAGATTGACCTAACCCTAAGACTAATGCCTAAGTTCTAAAACATATGATGCTATTAAATTTGCAAGGTTATAGGACTGATCTCAACTGTGACTATAGGAATTACACACTTGATTTCTTTCATGGGTATGTACCGTTCCAAGCTGTTTGACAAGTGATGATCATCATATACTACCACTTCCATGCATACAACAAACTTTAATTTCTTAAAGTGACAGGCGTTGTGTAACAACATGGGAACTCTTGCATACCCACCACTATCATTCTAAAGGACATCATCTATGTTACTATCCCTCTTTCTCTTCCTACCTATTGTTTCCTTCTGAAAAACATATTGCAGTTACTCTGACTCATGTTTCTTTGTTGACACTATTTTCCACATCTGCTCAGCTCATTAAAAACATATTCAAGAAGAATATTGCTCCAGGTTTCCTTGTTTGTTACGGTAATACACCCGTGGTTCAATTTCAAACCCTATTCCTCCTATTAAATATACACACACAAATCCATCAATCAATTTTCTTAGGAGAGTATACATGATAAAAATCAAAGAGGAAGTTGCATACAAGAAATAAATTCACTTACTTCTATAGAAGTGTAGACACAATTGCAGTGGGGTATGGAGGGAGGGAGGGAGAGAAGAAGAGAAAGAGGGATGGGGTATGGAGGAAGGGAGAAGGGGAGAGAGCGAGAGAGAGAGGGATGGGATATGGAGGAAGGGATAAGGGGAGAGAGGGAGGGATGGAGTATGGAGGAAGGGAGAAGGGGAGAGAACGAGGGAGAGAGAGAGGGATGGGGTATGGAGGAAGGGAGAAGGGGAGAGAGAGAGAGAGAGAGAGAGAGAGAGAGAGAGAGAGAGAGAGAGAGAGAGAGAGAGAGAGAAACCTTGTATGCATTTGAGAGGGGGAGACAATACACTTACAAGTGTATATATATGTTTAATATATTATATATATACATATATTATATATTATATGTATATACACATATTAAATATACAATATCATATTATACACATATTATATATTACATATATTATATGTATATACACAAATTAATATAGAATATCATATTATACAATAGCGCACATGTGTTGTTTATAGTAAAAAGAGTGCATACTCATTGTTTATAGGAAAATGAGCGCATACGCGCTGCTTACATCATAAGTACCTCGTACACACTTTTTAAAATTGTAGTACCCCGTACGTGCTTTTGACTGTTTAGGCTTGGAAATAGGCCTGGATGACAAAGCTATGGTTTGGAAGTTTGATTTCCCTCCATTTCTCTCATTTTTGACGTGTTTTATTTTATCAACTTGGTTTATCAACTTTTTCATCATCAGGTTTACCCTTCATCAAATGGGTATTTCTAAAATTGCCACCATATTTTCACCCATCTTTTGAGCTTTCTAACCATATAATTTTTTTTCAATTTGAACAACAATAACATATTATTATTGAATTTCTTTTACTAGTGTCTCCATAGTTCTCAAAGACATAGGTGCACCATTTTTTGAATAAATTTTGATATACTTATCCAAATTTAAATAACTTTATATATATTATTGTAGTGCACTTGATTCTTTACAATTAAAAAAAACAAATTTGTATTTTCAATTTGTTTAGTGCAAATTATGCTTCGCACATGAACAGGTACCTATTTTTCAGGATGTGCTCGAGTGGAAAAATCATAAAAAAAAATACTCAACCAAAAATTACAAAAAAATACACATCTTCTAGTGCTCACTCTTAACTATCTTTCTGCCAAAGGATTTGTCAAAATACTAAATCTAACTATGACTTTTTTGATATGCATGTTAGACACTATGTTATGTTTTAAAAAAAAAACTAGGGTCAGTTTTTTGTGTGCGAAGGATTTGACCCCCTTAATCCTATCCAATTTTAAAAGTTTTTAGTAGTTTGGAAACTAGATTTAGAGTACTACAATATTTGTTCTTTTATTATCTTCATATCTTGAATGGATGACTTTCAAATTTTGCCTCCAAATTCACATTTACCTGATTTCAAAAAAAATGTGTCCACTTATACCCCCCTTTTTGACCACCATCTTTGTGCACTTACCCTTAGGTAAGGTTTTCATTTAAATTTTATTCCATAACAAGTCGGCCTTAGGGTAAGAGACACACCTATTCATCCAAATCGCATATAAAAGAAGAGTTGAAGCACTTATGGACGATCCGTGTGAACTAATGGGGTCATGTTTTTTCTACCTAAAAAAGCCTCTCTCGGTTTTAGACAACTCGATTCCATTTTCTTGTGGTGAGATTTTTTCTGTCGCATAAAAAACCGTCAAAAACTGTTACTGAGAGGTGGCAAAATAGTGCATCTTTTATTTTGCTTGTCGTGGGAACAAACCATCAGTGCGAGCACATCCGAGTGGCTAGGTTTATGCTAGGTGTGCCCTTGCCTTGCTCCCCAAGATGTTCGATCATTACGAGACACCTTGTAGCGTCGTTTTCCCTTGAGCGCTCAAAGTGGAAAAAATAGTCAAACTTTGAGATTGCATAACTAAGAGACCGTGGCACTTATGGATGACTCATGAGAACCAATGGGGTTGTATTCTCGCTGCCTAAAAAATCCCTCCTCAATTTCAAAAAATTGGATTCCATTTTCTCGTGGTGAGATTTTTTCTGTCGCATCAAAAACCATAAAAAACCGCCAGTGAGAGGTGGCAAAATAGTGCATCTTTCATTCTTCTTGTTGTGGGAACAAACTGTTAGCGTGAGTGTGTCCGAGTGGCCAGGTTTACACTAGTTTTTCCCTTGTCTTTCTCCCCAGGACATCCGATCGTTACGAGCCACCTCGTAGCGACATTTTCCCTTGAGCGCTCAAAGTGGACAAAACAGTCAAACTTTTATGTCTCATAAATAAGAGACCATGGCACTTATGGATGATCCATTTGAACCTATGAGATTGTGTTGTCGCTTCCTAAAAAATCCTCTCTTGGTTTTGGGCAACTCGATTCCATTTTCTTGTGGTGAGATTTTTCCTGTTGCATCAAAAACTGTCAAAAACCATCAGTGAGAGGTGGCAAAATAGTGCATCTTTCATTCTATTTGTCGTGGGAATGAATTGTCAGTGAAAGTGCATTTGAGTGGTTGAGTTTATGCTAGGTGTGCCCTTGTCTCACTCCCCAAGATGTCCAATCGTTATGAGCCACCTCGTAGTGATGTTTTCCCTTGAGCGCTCAAAGTGGAAAAAATGGTCAAACTTTGATGTCACGTAACTCAGAGACCATGGAACTTATGGAAAATCCATTTGAACTTATGGGGATGTGTTTTTTCTTCCTAAAAAATCCTCTTTCGGTTTTGGGAAACTCAATTTTGTTTTCTTGTGGTGAGATTTTTTCTGTCGCATCAAAAACCGTAA
>NC_081405.1:580777935-580802935 GCF_030272615.1 Cryptomeria japonica
AGGGCTGGTGAACTAGTATGGGCATACCAGTTATGTGTGTAGTCGGTGACTAAGCTAAACCGATAGAGTAGTGTGAAGATGAGGATACCGATTGTGATGCCACATGAAGTTGAGGTGGTGAATGTGCAGAGGACGGTGATTTCTGGTGTCAAAAAGGTAGTTTCGATTGGTCCAACATTAATGGTGACTGCGAAGCTGGAGGTAGAGTTACAGAGGTATGTGCCTCGAGATCCAGGATAGATTGATTGTGCAGATAAGAGTTGGCAAAGGGAATAGCTGATCCATTTATGGTGATTATCTAAGGTGTATCGACAAACTGATTACAGATCGCCAAAGATGGAAGGCGTCATCAAGAAGGCACGATAATAGCGGAGGTGTATAGTTGACTATCAAGGAGATCAAATCGGGCAAGATCGGATTGGATTTGGTTTTCTTCAAGGATGATGAGGAAACCCTAACTGCCTAGATTTTGAATTAGCTTTTGGTGGGAAAACTAGGCTATAAATATGCAGGCCAAAGACATAGTTAAGGTGCTACTGAATAGAAGAATATTGTGTTGCTACGAAGTGTATTACTTCTTCATGTGAGAGAAAATCAGCCAAGAGCTCAATGAGTATCTGAGAAGAGAGTGAGAGTGAGGGAGAACCTGGTTGGAGTGTTCAACTGGTAGAAGAGAAAAACCAGTAGTGTCCATACTAGTAGAGCAGTAGAGAAGAGAGTTGCAGAGAAGGCAGATAGTGAACCAATAGAGTGTAGTACCATTGAAGAGCAGAGCAGTAAGAAGGAGATCTAGAAGAGAAAAAGGAGAGTAGAGGTGAATCAATAGAGTTTACCAGAAGTGAAACAACAAGAAAAGTGTACCAGTGTAGCAAAGAAGGTATCTCACTAGAAGAGTAAGGTATTTGGAATGGTTACAAGATTCACTTCTAAAAGGATAACTACTTTTGCAATTGATGTTTTCTTTGTGATCACTGAGTTGTAGCTCAGTGCAAGGGTTGTAGCTCCTTTGGGTTGTAGCCCATAAACAAGTTAGGGGTTGGTTCTCCTTGGGTTTGTGCTCCTTGGGTTGGTGCCCTAAATCAGGGGTTGTAGCTCCTTGGGTTGGTGCCCTAAATCAAGGGTTGGTGCTCCTTGGATTGGTGCCCTAAATCAGGGGTTGTAGCTCCTTGGGTTGGTGCCCTAAACATTGTAACAAATTTTTGATTATGAGTTTGGACTGGACCAGTAGACTCTAGTAGCATTACTCACCGAGGTTTTTCCCATC
Organism: Cryptomeria japonica; assembly: GCF_030272615.1. Lineage (NCBI taxonomy): Eukaryota > Viridiplantae > Streptophyta > Pinopsida > Cupressales > Cupressaceae > Cryptomeria > Cryptomeria japonica. The sequence goes on from NC_081405.1 coordinate 580,779,200, forward strand.
TTGGGTTTTCCTCATACATCCTAGTGTTATGTGTTGTCTCTTTGTGAGATTGCATTTGTACTTAGTCTCCTCTCTAACTGGTAAGTCTGCATTCAGCCAGATGTGTTAATTGGTATGCTCACATTGAATAGTCAATAAGAAAAGTTTGAGAACCACTAATTCACCCCCCTCTCAGTGGTGCATTGTGTCTAACAATTGGTATTAGAGAATAGGTTTCCAGTCAGACAAGCTTTCTCCAGCTTGGGTAGATTTTGGCTTAAGGACACAATGGTTTGTTTAATGTCAATCCCTACTCCAATGTTTGATAGATCAAACTATTCTATTTAGAGTTGTAGAATGGAAGTCTACCTATCCTCCCTAGGTTATGATGTACGGATGGAAGTTGTTAATGGTCTCCCTAGGAATGTATGTCCTCCCACTAGCACAGAAGAAGAAAGAAGATGTATATGCAACAAAGAAGCCATGAAGGCTATATTCAGTGGGTTCATCGGTGATGTCTCCTCATAGGTGGATAGATGAAAAATAGCAAGAAGTCTATGGGTTTGACTGAAGAAGATTTATGGAAATGAGCCATGCACTGCTAAATCAGATTATGGAAGTGTGAAGGACAACAATGTAGACACATGTGGAAGTGATGATAGCAGATCGGTCAGTTGTTGCAGTTCTAATGAAGAGGAAAATCATCTCTTCATGGAACAAGAGATAGAAAGTGATATGCACACATTGGAGTGTGACAAGGTAGATAGATCCCACCAGCAAGATGTGTTTGGGGGTGATGATGAAGATGAAGCCAAAGTAAATCTCGAAAGTGAATTGGCTAGTGCACTGGATGAACTGCAAAGGGTTAGAAAGGATTTTAAAAATTATAAAGATTCAATTCATGATGAATGCAACTAGTTGAGAATATGCCTTGAAGAATCAAATAACAATATCTGCATATTGACATCTCAACTTGAAGAGGCAAAAGGTTTGACTGGTGAGTTGAAATCAATCTTTGATGATAAGGAGAGAAGATGTAAGGATCTCCAGCTAGAAGTGGAAAAAAAGGACAAAGAGTGTATGAAGCTGAAAGAGGAAATGGAGAGCATTGGGAAAGACCTTGATAAATGTAAAAATGAGCTCAAGATAAGGATCTGGTATGATGGTAGTATTGAGGCGTTGGACAAAATGTTAAGTAAAAAAAACATTCCAAGGATACTGGAGGATTAGGATGTGCTATCGGTGAATGCTCTACAAGTAAGGAGACCTTCCACAAAGATATTCAATTTGTCTCCTCAAATGAAAATGACAAATGCCAAACCTTCACAGTCAAAGATACTCCAAGAAAGAAGGTTGACCTGAATTTAACCATTGAAAATATGAAGAGGAAAGTTGGTGCTGCATGGAGATACAACGCATATTTGAAAGGAAAAGGAAGGATGAGGGAAGATAGTGTTACTAGTAGCATGTATAGGAGAAGAATGCCTACCGGTAGAAGACAAATAAATGTTTCTTCTACCAAGATGAGCATGGTAGGAGAAGAGATCGGATGGAAGATCTACAGAGAATGGACAACCCTAGATCCATTCCTCGAGAAGAAGAAATAGAGAGGCCAAACCGGTAAAATCACCTCATGTTTGGCAGAACAAATTTGTAAGTTCTTTGGTTATTGCTTTAAATGTAAATAATTTGGTCATAGGGCAGATGAATGTAAAATGAGGCCTAGGAATAGACAACGTTTTCCTCCTAGGAATAGCATGTTAGATTGTGACAGAATAAATGCATATGGGCATAAGATATTAGAATGTAGAAACATGCATATGCCCACTCTCGATTATGCTAACAAGAATCCATTTACTGCTCCTAGAAATGGAAATGTTGTATGCTATGATTGTAATGAATTTGGCCACATAAATTATGAATACAGGAAGAAGATCTCAACTTCCTATGGCAACCAGTGGAACCATCCTAGTCAACTCAGAGGCAGTTATAGGACATATGAGAAGCGAAGACCTACATGGAACAAAATGAAAAGTGTTCCTGCACATGCAAGGAATTCAAGGAAACTTGTAACTAGCCAAAATGGCATGGTCAAAAAAAAGAAGAGAAAATAGGTATGTCAGAAGGCTCCCAAATCATAAGATTGACATGTATATTGTATGTCACTACAACACTATCTGTAGAGAGAGGACCAATGAGGAGGAGAAGAAGATGATTGCAGATGTGGAAAGGAAAGAATTCAAGCGGACATGGAGGAAGAAGCCTGAAGATAAGAGCATGGACTAGAATTATGCATTCATTGCACAAGTGATATCTCCTATGGCATAAAAGAGATGCATGATTCAAGGGGAGTTACATATTGACTATATCTTTCACCCCTTAGTTGAATATGGATAAGGAAATGAACATGCTATTGTTGGTAAGAGGAAGAAAATATAATGGTAGTATGTGTAGTTACCTTGACTACTCATGGAAGATGGTTTATTGCTACAGAAGAAACGAATGGTAGCAGAGGAAATTGGAACTGGGAAATAAAGGTAAGAAGGGAAAGTGTCCCAGTAGAGAGAAGAGACCGGTATGTGCAGCATGTTATCGACACAGATGTTGATAAGTGTTGCAGGTTTTGTAAGTCAATGAGTTGAGGGATCATTGCAGTAATTCTAATAGCTAGGATGGACAACGTTACATCTCAGGTGATATTGAAAAGGAACCAAATGACTTATGGTGGTCCGATAGCTAATCTTATGTTCTTATATCTTAATTGGTCAATAGGTTGGACATGTGACCTAGTAGTTGGCATTGTGGTCATGATGATAGATGTCACATGTATTGAGGTAAGTATGATTTTGGAATCTAGTAGATGAGAAATGAAGACCAAAGATCTGTGGTTCAGGGAGAGTTTAGATCTATATCCTCATATTGATATCAAATATATTGAACCTAGGAGCAGATCAAGTAGATGCTCAAAGAAGGAGAGAGACCCATGTTAGCTGTTAAGGGTTGTTTGGTACTTGAGATTTCCATCTCAAGTGGTGATGATTGAGATGATGTTGTGCATAATATTCAAAGGGGGAGATGCACCCGGTAACAAGGGGAGAATGATTCGTGTTAGTGCTTGATAGATACAAGGAGGGATGTTATCCTGACAATGCCCTTTGCCATTGTTGTCAAATGGGCAGAAAGATACTATAGTATACCGGATACTACATGTGTTGACATCAATTCCAAAGGGGGAGATTGTTTGCATTGTGTTGTCATTGATGTCAATCGGTATAGGATGTTACTAGTATCATTGACATTGATATCAACTAGTGAACAAGAGGTTGGTGGCACTAGAGTTTAATGTCAACTAGAAAAGAAAGATGGACCAGAGAGGGAGAAGAGCTGATGTGTTGTCATTGGTGACAACCAGGTGACCATCTTCATGTAGAAGGAAGAATCGGAATGTACTAGTATAATTGATGTACAGTAATGTGACCACTCTAAAAAAGGGCCATTGATATGGTGTTGCATATAACCAGGATGAAGAGATTACATGATGAGCATTCGTTATGCTGAAGTGGTAGAATACTATTTGGTTCACATAAACACAAAAGGAGAAGTAGAAGTATGAGAAGGCCACCAGATTGCTAGTGTAAGGATAACTAGAAGGTCTCCCATTAGATGTAGAAGCTTTCCCAGGCTAGGTGACAGGTTGACAAAGTATGTTCCCTCTATGTGCAGGATGACATATGTCATGTGGATGATGTATCCTCCCCTTAGTAAAGTCACACTTGTACCAGTAGAATGATTCCCTGAGAAAGGCAGGTGATTGAATGCAAAGACCTATTGTACAAGTGGAAGAATAAGGAGTTGAGATGGTGTGTTTTTCATCTTGACAATCCAGATGAGAGAACTGGTTTGATCGAGAAGAATGTTGGTGAGTCTATAGAAAAATACATGGGATACTGAGATAGCGAAGGTAGGTTGATACAGAACAGATGGAGTGTGATGACTTGGTGTCGTCAATATGTCCCACTAGAAAGAAGGAAAGTATGTGCCCATCAGCAGACACATTTACCAGAATCTGCATTAGTGATAGTTGACATGTTATGTCAACTAGTGAAACTTCAAAGAAGAGACAAGGAAGATAAGGTTCTCACCTGATAAGGATGGAGCTCGTTGAAGGTTGATGACATGGTGTAATCAAGAGTGGTTACCAGTATGAAAGCCCACTAGTAATATGGACAAGGTGGAAGTGCAGAAGACTCCTACATAATTAGAATGTTCATGTTTTGGATTGACATGTCTGAAGAACAATTTGAGTGTTCCACTGGTAGTTCAACATAGTGCAGACATGGCGAGGTAGTCCATACAGTCTGAGACACTGGTAGAGTTGTGAAGTGCATACACAAGGGTTACACCGATAGATTAGAAAATGTCATGACAAGAAGGAAAACCAACAAGGTGGTTAGTGCCGATAGGGTTGGTGAACTTATATAGGCATACTGGTTATGTGTGTGGTCGGTGACTAAGATAAACTGATAGAGTATTATGATGAGGAGGATATCGACTGTGATGCCACATAGAGTTGAGGTGGTGAATGTACAGAGGATAGGGATGTCTGGTGTCAAAGAGATAGTTGTGATTGGTCCAAGATTAATGGTGACTGCCAAGTTCGACGTAGAGTTACAGAAGTGTGTGTCTCGAGATCCAGGATATATTGATTGTGCAGATAGGAGTTGGCAAATGGAATAGCTGAGTCATTTATGGTGATTGACTGAGGTGTATCAACAAACTAATTCTAGATCTCCAAAGATGGAAGGCATGATCAAGAAGGCATGATAATGGTGGAGCTGTACAGTTGACTATTAGGGAGATCGGATCAAACAAGATTTGATTGGATTTGGTTTTCCTTGAGGATGATGAGGAAACCTTAATGGCCTAGATTTTGAATTAGCTTTTGGCAGGAAAAAAATGCTATAAATATGCAGGCCAAAGACATAGTTAAGGTGTTGTTGAATAGAAGAATATTGTGCTACTATGAAGTGTATTACTTTTCCATCTGAGAGAAAATCAACCAAGTTCTCAATGAGTATCTGAGAAGAGAGTGAGAGTGAGGGAGAACCTTGTTGAAGTGTTCAACTAGTAGAAGAGCAAAACTGGTAGTGTCCATACTGACAGAGCAGTAGAGAGGAGAGTTGCAGAGAAGGAAGATAGTGAACTAATAGAGTGTAGTATTGGTGAAGAGCAGAGCAATGAGGAGGAGATCCAACCTAGCAAAAGGAGAGTAGAGGTGAATTGGTAGATTTTACTAGCAATGAAGCAATAGGAAAAGTGTACTGATGTAGTAGAGAAGGTATCTCACTAGAAGAGTAACAGATTTAAAATGGTTGCAAGATTCACTTGTAATAAGATAACTACTTTTTCAATTGATGTTTTCTTTGTGATCACTGAGTTGTAGCTTGGTGCAGGGGTTGTAGCTCATTTAGGTTGTATCCCATAAGCAAGTTAGGGGTTGGTGCTCCTTGGGTTGGTGCCCTAAATTAGGGGTTGGTTCTCCTTGGGTTGGTACCCTAAATTAGGGGTTGGTTCTCCTTGGGTTGGTGCCCTAAACTAGGTGTTGTAGCTCCTTGGGTTGGTGCCCTAAACATTGTAATAGAGTTTTGATTGTGAGGCTGGATTGGAGCAGTAGACTCTAGGAACATTGCTCACCGAGGTTTTTCCCATCTTGGGTTTTCCTTGTACATCTTGGTGTTATGTGATGTTTCTTTGTGTGAATTCACTTGTGTTTAGTCTCCTCTCTAACTGGTAAGTCTGCATTCAACCAGATGTGTTAATCGGTATGATCACATAGGATAGTCAGTAAGAAAAGTTTGAGAACCATTGATTCATCCCCCTCTTAGTGGTGCATTGTGTTTAACATATGTATCCTTGAAGGTCTTTAGAAATACTTGATAATGAATGCTTGAATGCTTGATGATGATAATTTCCCTAATCTTTTTTTCTTGAATATCCAAATGAGGGGGGGGTGGACCTCCTTAAATACTTGCCTATTGAGAAAACATCTTAATTTTTTGACAAAGGCCAACATTGGGATCACATTCCCTCCAAATCACTATAACAATTGAAAGGGGTCAAAGAGGGGCCTAATTACGGTAGGACCAATGTGCCACGCATTGGTCCTACTCCATTTTAGGGTCAATATCAAAGGTTCATGCAAGTGTAAAGTGAAAATAAGGCCACATTTGGATGATGCAACCATAAATAGCTCCTATTAAAGCATAAGGTTTCTAACATTAAGGTGAGGGCCCAAATGCAGTCAAAATTGCAAAGGGGTGCAATTTTAGGATGCTACATTTATCCCCCCCTCTAGTAGGAGTACGAGCTTATGCAAATACTCATGGTAGAGTGGATGAAAGAGAAATGAAGAATAAGAGGAATGTGGAGCAAGATCATAAAGAGTACATTTCTAATTTTGAGGAATGAAGCTCCCAATCTTAGGAGTTTAACTCACCCAAATATGTGCAAGGGCACAGAAAAACAAGGAAAAAATAAAAAGATAAACAAACACAAAAAATACAAACAAAGGAAAAAGACACAAAAATACACACCACAAAAGCTAAGAACCAAAAACAAGACCTAAAATCAACTAGACAAAGAGACCTCGATATCAAAATGTCTCAACAACTAATTTCATTCTTGAAAAATGCCATATCATGAACATAAGAGATCACATAAAAGAGAAAATAAAGCATCATCTATGAACTACCAATAGAAAATTTATGAGTCCATGAGAAGGAGAGAGAGAGAGCATGAATACATACTAGATGTGCTTTTCTAGGTTATGCATGGGAAGAATGATGAGAGAAAACATAGATACCTTCCCTCTAGATGTTTGCATCTAGGTGATCCATTTTGGGGAGGAGAGTAGGAATAGTCTAGCCATGTTCTGCTAGTTCCACTCTTCATCATGTGTGTGTGCAAGTGTTGTCTAGCTTCAAGCATGAAGCATCTCAGGTAAGACTTTGTTTTATCTGTTTTAGAGAACGATTAACCCATATAAGAAAAATGATGCATAAAATGAGGATGAAGCATGAGAATGAAACAATCTCATAAATAATTGATGAAATAAGGATTACGCATGAGGATGCCATAATCCCATATTAAAAAATGAAATAAGGATTAAGCATGAGGATGCAATATTACCATATTGATAAATCAAATGAAGATTAAGCATGCAAATGCATTAATCCCATATTGATAAATGAAATGAGGATGAAATAATCCCATATTGATAAATGAAATGATTATTAAGCACGAGGATGCAATAATCCCATATTAATAATTGATAGTTGAAAATGCAACTAGGAGGCTGCATATATGCCCCCCCTAAGATGTCAACATAGTCCTATGTTGATGTCTTAAGGTAGATAGAAACAAGGACACCCACCTTTAACACCAAGGAGATATCCACTAATCAATGATGCACGTATTCCAAGCTAGAAATAAATATTCTTGCATAGGCTTTGTTTCTTTAAGCAAGAAAGAGATAATTGTAAAAGAGATATCTTAAAACAAATATAAAGGGATCCTTTTAAGAGATGCATAATTAAAAAAGGACGAAGAGATATTTTCTCAAAGATATCTACCTACAATATTAGAGGAGATCCTTAATAAATATGACATCTTGGAAGGATAAGAGGACACACCTTCTCCAAAGTGGAGTCTTAGGATTGCACACTTTCACTAAGGAGAGATTATTCATAAAGTATGCACCATTTCAGAAAAGGAATGCACACACACAAATAAGAAATGACATAAAATTATGAAAGATGCAACTCAAAAAAGGAAGAAGGCAATCTTTGGAGAGAGAGAGAGAGAGAGAGAGAGAGAGAGAGAGAGAGTTGAAACATTATTCTTGCCTCCCAAGCATCGAGACAAGGATACTAAAGAGAGATTATTTATAAAAGAGACACTATTCTAAAATAAGCAAAACATCCTCAACAAGGATACTAAAGAGAGATTATTTATAAAAGAGACACTATTCTAAAATAAGCAAAACATCCTCAACAAGGATGCATATCACAATTTATAAGGGGTCACTATAAAAGATACCACTCAATAAGGAAGAATTTGATGAATGATTATAGACTTTCAACACTAAGAAAAAGCTCTAATTAAGGATATGCACTTATAAGGAAAGGATAGATCCTCATTAGGGAAAATTGTTCCAATAAGAGGAAGGAGATCCTCAATAATGATATATACCTTCACAATTGATAAGTGATCCTTAATAGAGGCCCTTGTAGTGCCCCTCCCTGGTTTATCTTTCCTTTTTTGCATCCATAGACTATATTGATATAGCGTAGATTTCTTTGTGATGCTTTTGATTAGATATTTATGGATTCAAATATGATTTGGATGCTTCATTATTGATGATAGACATATCACATAACATTTTACATTGTAGATTCATGTGGATGACGACATTTCTAGATTATTATGATGGTAGACTCATATTTGATGATATAAATGTACTCCTTTTATATGTGTGATTCATATTTGCTTATGGCGATTTGATGGTATTTTATTATGTATTAACCTCACTTCATGGTTATAATTGATATGATGACTATGATAGTGCTTGGTTATTGTGACTATCTTCTACTGCCTTTGTTACAGGGATGATGTCATACCACTCATTCATTAACATGGTATGACATTGTGATTCTTATTCACTTGTCTACCTATTTCATGATATATATTATGCTATATGTTGTTCTAGGTATGTTGGTGGTGATAGGTTTGTAGGTACAAGACATCAAATCCATCTGGCTTCATAGATTTGAGCGTGTCTTCATCCTAATGGTGAGTTGATAGAAGATGACATGAAATCCCATTCTACACTCTGGGTTTAAGTTGGTACCCTGTCAATTTTAGTTTTATGGTTTTTTGTGTTATTCCTTTGTGAGTGGTCTTGAAATATTGTGATTATGGGTTATTTAATTATTGATTAATTAGTTGTCTTATATGGTTTATAATAATAAAATAAATCAATAGCTGATATTAATATTTAATATAAATTTAATATGAGATTATTATTGGGATTATTATTTATAAATGATTCCATATTATTGTTATTTATTTTTAAGTTGTGGCATTAATATTTATTTGAACTCTATGGTTTAATTATTTAATTAGGCCTTTAAGTTTTCTCGTGCCTTGGATTATTTATTTAAGTGGTTTATTATATTATTATTATTTCTCTTTTACCCCTTGGGTTATTAGATAATGATTTATCCTACCTACCCTATTTTACTATTGGCTGTGAGTTTGGGGTAAGTTAATTTAATCTTATTTTATTATTCTTAACTTGGTTTTTGGAGATGGTTAGTATGAAATATTATATTTCATAATTATTTTCCATTCGCTGACATACTCTATGGTTTCGGCTTGATTTTATATATATTGGTTTTCCTTGTATTTATCGGGTTAGTGAGCATGAGGATTTTTCTGTGAATTGAGGAATTTAGATTTTGTTGCTTGGAGCTTTGTTTAGCTTGGTTGGAGGATTGTTGGATTTATCTTCATCAAGTTTCCTAGACCTTGTCTTCATTTATAGGCTGGAGGTGCTTCTCTCTTTTGCATTTGATTTTGAAAAGCATGTTTGCATTGTGCCTATGTAAAGATTGTTTGCAAGGTTTGGGAGAATTGAGTATGCTGAAATACTATCTACATAGTTATGGAAAAATAAATACATTGGGGAAATTATGGTTCATATTCCTAATTTTTTTGTGAATGTTTGCTATATTTGTTCCTATGTGATGTTGTGTTTTATTCTATTTTCCCTATGTTTATGAGTACGATAGTCTTTCTTCTGTATGTTTTCCACCTATTACGTCTACCATTGTACCAGTCTTCCATTGTACCACCTCATATGTCTACCATCATACAATCTGATACATCTACCATATACCATCTGGTACATCTACCACCATACCACCTAGTACGGTTACCATTGTACTACCTAGTATTTCTATCACCATACAACATGGTATGTTTTCCATTGTACCAATCTACCATTGTTGAAATCTGCTACCGTAAGACTTGGTACTTCTATCATCGTACCACATGATACATTTGCCATTGTATAATCTAGTACATCTATCATCTGTATGTTTTCCATCAAGCATTTTCCCTTAGGTATTTTGTCATTGGGTTTTATAAGTTGACTTTTCTTGGGTCAATAACTTCCAGAGGCTATTTTATGTTGGTTTTTGTGTTCCTTAAGTTGTCCTAAGATCATTTTAGTGACTAAAATGGATAGTATGTATGTTTTGGTTTCAAGCAAGATGCTAGTACCTTGTTGTTACTTCTTGTGCTTATGTTGTATATGTCTTCATTAACATTCTTGAATGTTTTGTGATTCTTGGCTGCCTATGTGAGGTTGTGATCATGACATGTGCTATTCATGTCTCTCGATTATCATTGTTGGTTTACCTTACTTATCCGGTTATGATGTATTGAGAGACCTTTCTTTTGTGTTGTGTATGTTGTTACACTAAGGTCTAGGCGCATTGTAGGGGGAGTGGGCTTCCATATGAGTGACTAGGAGTCATGAGGATTAGATTGCCAAGTTACTCGATGTCTAGACTGCTAGGATAGCTCATTGGGACTTTTCATTGTAATTAAGTAATAACGTAAATAATTAATCATAGGTGGGTTGGGTGGTAGTTGTTCATCTTAATGAGATAAGAAATGAATTTGTGACCCCAACTCATGTCCCTGAGGTGATTATATAGATACTCGAATGGTTGGGTAGACCTTGGTGATCTAGGTAAGCCAAACTCCCTTGGTATCCAAAAAGGTTGAGACGACTATAGATGGGTATCACAGATGTCATGACATGTTCCTAGGTTCCCATGGTGTTTGCATGAAATGACACTATTTCCCTACATGTAGGTCCTATCCCTTTGAATCTTTATTTTTGAATTACCTCTGGAGGTTTTAAGTTCATGTATTAAGCTTTGCCCTAGCCATATGATTTGATTGTAGTGTTGTTACGGGGTTTTCATTGTATCCATTGGTTGTTAGGTGTCAACCTAGATCTAGAGTGTGTGTGGGATCTTGTTTCATCTCCTAACATAATGGGATGTTCGTTAGGTTCCACATGATCAGGTGGTTTGGTGCCTTTTTCCATTGTGATGTTCTTTAGTGGATGATCATGTGCATGGACGTATATTCTTCTCTCTTTGGCTATGGATGGATACTAGTAGAAGATTGATGTATATGATTCATATGGCATATGTATATGTATATTTCATGATGTAATTATATTTGTAGTTGAGAGCTATGCTCCTTGATGTAAAATGGATAATGTATTTATATGTAATGATATATTATGTATTTTGGATATTGATTCAATGATGGAAATAATGTAATTTAATCTATTGATGTGCATTTAGTGTTATGTGAATGTCTATGATGACTAAGGAAATGGATTACTAATGTGGTAATTAGTATATAAAATAGAATAATTATTCTAGGATGTTGAATAAGTAATTGGGATTAGGAACATTAGGATTGGTTCTCTTAAAATGAATCTTAGGGGTTTAATGGGTTTTACATTAATAATGGATGTATTCATGATAGATAGACTAGTGAGGTATCTTACGTATACAAGAAAGACAAATATTAGTTGAGTTAGAATTCATTGGGTCATGGTAGTAAATATGATGTTATTCCTATATGGATATGATCTTGTTGACATTGTAAGTAATGGCATTGAGGTACCCTAGAGAAAGATTAATTGTGGAGTTGTGTATATTTTTGCTTGTGTATAGTGCTTCTTATGTTTATATTCATGATGAAAACATGTATATCTTATCAATGGATGTTAAATACATATGAGTAGTTAGTTAGTTGTACATGTTTCATTAATAGATGTTTTACAAAAAATAAAATTATCTAGATGCATATTAGATGGATATTTCTCTAGGGTATTTTAGCAAGTATTATATCTGGTATCAAAGCAAGGTTCATACACTAGGTACTCTATTTTCATCTGAGCCCATTGTGCATGTTAGAACTATATCTTGGGTTAGCCACATGGTTATCCCTACTAGATGTTTTCTTTGCATTTATTTGCCCTAGATTCTAGCTTATAGTTCCTTTACATCTTGCTTAAATAAGATGTATTCTAGAGGTAGAAGCCATGGTCAAGGTGGTCGTATAGGTACTCAATAGAACCATCATCCTGATGTTTCTAGAGAGTCACACCATGAGGAGCAGTAGTAGGATCAACAGGGTGGCGATGTAGTTTCATAGTTGATCAATGTGCTTTAGGAGCTTCTTGGTCATTTTGGACGGAGATAGGAGGTGGATGAGTAAGACCCAAGTCTCAAAATTATGATCATTAGGAGAGAATGAGAGAGAATTCATGTTCACATCAGAGGAGAGTTGATGCAATACCTGATCAGGATGCAATTGCAGCAGGTCACATGAGAGATTTTTTGAGGTCACACCCTCCCACTCTCTATGGTTATAGTAGTGGCATGGAGGCAAAGACTTAGCTCCTGGATATGGGAAGGTATTTTGATATGCATCTATATAACAATAACACCAAGGCTAGCTATGCAATTATGCATATTCATAATTTTGCATCTATTTGGTGGCATATGGAGGAGAAATAGATACATTTCAATATTGCGACAATTTCTTGGGAACTATTTCTTGAGTGGTTTCATGCTTGTTTCTTGTTTTATATTTGGAGGCAGAGGAAGGTTGATGAGTTTTACGATTTGAGGCAGCATGATATGATAGTTGAGTACTATGAGTGTAAGTTCTTTGAACTTAAGCACTATGTTGGGACGACAAATGATGAGGTGATGTTGGTGCAACATTTTGTTAGAGGTCTTAGTGATCACATTAGTTGTGGTGGTTGGCTCCTTGAGCCCAAGACTATGGAGGTAGTCATGGAGAAGGCATGCTTTGTTTAGGAGAGCCTGACTATGGCTTTAGAAGGTATGCATGGTGTGCAGACTATTGGTGCTCTATCTTTATGATCAATTACAAGAGGTGTGCAGTCTCAAGCTTAAGGATTTGCTAGGAGTGACCCTCTATCACCCAAGTGTGAACGTTTGCAGTAGAAGGAGAGCTCTCAGAATTATAATTTTTTCGGTAGCTATAGATCATAGAGTGATAGAGAGTATATCAGGTAGCATTCTATTCCCTTACACACTTCACAGATAGTGCAGGGTTCTTGACATAACTCTAGTGGAGGTAGTTTTTAGTTTACCAATGCACCCCCAGTTAGTCATGGTTTTAGCGAAGGAAGTTGTTTCACTTGTGGCTGGTACAGACATTTTGTAGTGAATCATCCTCAACAATCTACTTAGGTGTTGATTCAAAGGTCAATAACTTCAGAAACCATAGTTGGTGATGTAGGGAGGTCTCATTGCATATATGCAGCGGTGGATAACCATTAGAATGAGTGTCAAAGTGAGGTTATGGAGACTTCAGGTCATGAACACGTAGCCTTCTTTGGAGACTATGCACATTCTAGAACATTGGGAGTTGATCCTCAAGGGTCGTGACATGAAGCAAGAAAAGGTCCAAAGGCACCCAAATGATGAATCATCAATAAATTGGGAGGATGCAGCATGAATGAGAGAGAATTATTTCCCTACTTATTTTCAAGCTTCCAAGAGTAAGCCTGGGACAAGGGGGAAGGATGTAGTGCCCCTCCCTGATTTATCTTCCCTTTTGTGCATCGATAGACTCTATTGATATAGCTTATACTACTTTGTGATGATTTTAATAAGATATTTATGGATTTACTAATGATTTGGATACTTCATTATTGATGATAGACATATCACATAGCATTTTCCTTTATGGGTTCATGTGGATGATGAAATTTCTAGATTATTATGATGATAGACTCATATTTGATGATCTAAATATACTCATTTTATATGTATGATTCATATTTTCTTACGGCGATTTGATGGTATTTTATTATGTACTAACCCCACTTCATGGTTTTAATTGATATGATGACTATGATAGTTCTTGGTTGTTGCAATTGTCTTCTACTATGTTTGTGATAGGGACAATGTCATACCACTCATTCATGCGCATGGTATGACATTGTGATTCCTCTTCACTTGTCTACCTATTTCATGATATATGTTATGGTATATGTTGTTGCAGGTATGTTGGTTTTGATAGGTTTCCAGGTACTAGACATCAACTCCACCTGGCTTCACAGGTTTGTAAGTGTCTTCATCCCAATGGCAAGTTGATCGGAGGTGACATGAAATCCCATTCTACACTCTAGGTTTAAGTTGGTACCCTATTAGTCTTAGTTTTGTGGTTAGAGTCATCTTGTGTCATTTTGTGTTACCCTATGTGGTAGTCTTGAGATATTGTGATTATGAGTTATTTAATTATTAATTAATTAGTCTTCTTATATAGTTTATAATAATAAAATAAATTAATAGTTGATATTAATATTTAATATTAATTTAATATGAGATTATTATTATTGGGATTATTATTTATTAATGATTTCATATTATTGTTATTTATTTATTAAGTTGTTGCATTAATATTTATTTGAGCTCTATGGTTTAATTATTTAATTGGTTGATTATATTATTATTATTTCTCTTTTACCCCTTGGGTTATTAAATAATTATTTATCCTACCTACCTTATTTTACTATCGGCTATGAGTTTGGGGTAAGTTAATTAAATATTATTTTATTATTCTTACCTTGGTTTTTTGGAGAGGGTTGATATGAAATATTATATTTCATAATTATATTCTTCCATTGGCTAAAATACTCTATGGTTTTGGATTTATTTTCTATATATTGGTTTTCCTTGTATTTGTCTGGTTAGCCAACATTGGAATTTTTTTGCAAATTGAGGAATTTGGATTTCATTGCTTGGAGCTTTGTTTATCTTGGTTGGAGGATTGTTGGATTGCTCTTCATCGATTTTCCTATACCTTCTCTTCATTTCTAGGTTGGAGGTCCTTCTCTCTTTTGCATTTGATTTTGAAAAGGTTGTCTGCATCGTGCCTATGTAAAGATTGTTTGTCTGGTTTGGGAGAATTGAGTATGCCAAAATATTATTTACATAGTTATGGAAAAATAAATATATTCGGTAAATTATTGTTTATATTCCTAATGTTGTTGTGAATGTTCTCTTTATTTGTTCTTGTGTGATTCCATGTTGTATTTTGTTTTCCCTATGCATTTCTATATAAGATAGTCTTTCTCATGTATGTTTTCCACCTAGTACATCTTCCATCGTACCAGTTTTCTATTGTACCACTTGGTACATCTAGCATTGTACCACCCAGTATGTTTGCCATCGTACCAATCTACCATCATACCACGTGGTACATCTGCCATCATACCACCTAGTATGTCTACCACTATACCAACTGGTACATTTGCATCATACCAGTCTACCATTATACCACCTGGTACATTTGCCATCATACCAGTTTGTCGTCATACCACCTAGTATATCTGTCATTGTACCACTCGGTATGTATGTCATCATACCACTTGGTACATTTTCTACTTGTATGTTTGCTATCAGTTATTGTCATCAAGTATTTGTTGTCAAGTATTTGTCATCAAGTATTTTGTCATTGGCTTTCCTAAGTTGACTTTTCCCAAGTTAGTAACTTCTAGAGGTTGTTTTATGTTGGTTTTTTTGTTCTTGAAGCTATCCTAGGATCAGTTTAGTGACTGTAATGGATTATATGTATGTTTTGGTTTCAAAAAAGATGTTGATACCTTGTTGTTACTTCTCAGGCTCATGTTGTATATGTTGTCATTAAGATTCTTGAATGTTTTGTGATTCTTTCATGCCTATATTAGGTTGTGATAATGACATATGCTAATCATGTGCCTTGATTATCATTGTTGATTTACCTTTCTTATCTAGTTATGATGTATTGAGAGCCCATGCTTTTGTGTTGTGCATGTTGTTACCCTAAGGTCTAGGTGCATGCTAGGGGAAGTGGGCTTCAATATGAGTGATTGGGGGTCATAAGGATTATATTTACAGGTTACCTAGGGTCTAGATTGCCAAGATATCTCATTGGGAGATTTTCTTGTAATCAAGTGGTAACATAAATAATTAATCATAGGTGGGTTGGGTAGTAGTTATTCATCTTAATGAGATAAGAAATGGCTTTGTGGCCTCAACTAATGTCCTTGGGGTGATTATATAGATTTAATAATTTTTGGATAGACCTTCGTGATCTAGGTAAGCCAAGCTCCCTTTGTATGCTCAAAGGTTGAGATGACTCCGCTTGGGTATCATAGATATCAGGATGGGTTCCTACTTTCCCATGGTGGTTGCATGCTATAAAACTATTTCCATACATGTAGGTCCTAGCACCTTGAGTCTCTATATGTGAGTTGCCCTTGGAGGTATTAAGTTCATGTATTAATCTTTGACTTAGTCATATGATATGATTGTAGTGTTGTTAGGTAGTTTTGGTTGTATCCATTAGTTGTAAGGTGTCAGCCTAGATCTAGAATGTGTGTGGGATCTTGTGTCATCTCCTAGCATGGGGGGTGGTTCCTTGGGTTCCACATGGTTAGATGGTTTGATGCCTTCTTCTATTGGGTTGTTCTTTAGTGGATTCCCTTGCACCTGGATATGGATTCTTCTCTCTTCAGCTATGGATGGATACATGTTGCAAATTGATGTATATGATTAATATGGCATATTTATATGTATAATTCATGATGTAATTATTTTCATATTCCAGAGCTATGCTACTTGATTTAAAATGGATATTATATTCATATGTAATGATAGATGATATATTTTGGATATTGATTCAATGATGGAAATAATGTAATTAAATCTATTGATGTTCATTTAGTGTTATGTGAATTTCTATGATGATTAAGAAAATGGATTAGTAATGTGGTAATTAGAATTGGAAATAGAATAATGATGCTAGGATGTTGAATAAGTAATTGGGATTAGGAACATTTGGAATGGTTCTCTTAAAATGAATCTTCATATTTTAATGGGATTTGCATTAATAATGGATGTATTCATGATAGTTAGACTAGTGAGGTATCTTATGTATGCAATAAAGACAAAATTTAGTTGAGTTATAGTGTATTAGATCATGGTAGTAAATATGATGTTATTCTTATATGGATATTATCTTGGTGAGATTGTAGTAATGACGTTGAGGTACCCTAGAGAAATATTAATTATGGAGTTGTGTATAGTTTTTCTTGCGTATAGTGCTTCCTATGTTTATATTCATGATGAAAACAATTATATCTTGTTAATGGATATTAAATGCATATGAGTAGTTAGATAGTTGTACATGTTGCATTAAAAGATGTTTTTTTTAAATATTATCTAGATGCATAGTACATAGATAGTTCTTTAGGGTTTTTTGGTGGGTGTTACAGCCCTAGTTTACAAAGTCAAAGTGAGAAATGATGATTGAAAGGCTATTCTTTCCCCCAACCATGGAAACAAGAATACAAAATACTATTATGTTGCTACAAAAGTATGATTGCACTTGAAATTGTACCACGTTGAATGACAATGAGCCCCCAATAAGAAAGCTACCAATGTCATATAATGAGGAGCAACATAATAGGAACTTAAATGTTATGTGAAAGGAAAAATATGAGAGTCCAACTCATTTCCATCTAATATTTGAATCGTACCAATTACAATAAGTTGTTGAATTTTATCTGCTAAATCATGTCATTCATTAGTGGCATGGCCAAGTATTTAATGATACTTGCAACAAGAAGGATCGTGTTGATTTTTATTATTATTATTTCTTTGATTCTTTAAAGGGAGAGAAATCAAGTTGGCTTTAAGAAGCTTATATAAAATACTCTCTTGTTGTGATGAGAAGTTGTAAGAAGACATACATGTATTAGTCAATTGAGGAGAGGATGTTGACAAATGAGTACTTTGGAAACCTAGACCTTCTATAGATTTCTCATGACCATCAAAAATTTGTTGCACACATCCTAAACCATGTCCATCATATCCATGGATTGAATAAAATATATGTGTTGAATTATCTAGAGGAGAGGGTTCATTCCTAGCATTACAGTCTAAAGAGTCCCCATCATCATCAAGACATGTGTTGGAAGAAGAGGTGGGAATTTATTTATAAGAGGTTTGGATAAATGACAAACAAGGCTCCTTCAAGGCTTCATGCATAGATTGAGGGATCTTATACCTATTTAAGTAGCATATACAATATAAGGTACCCCAATTATTTACCAAGGGACCATCATTGATAAGAGATTGTATTATTGAAGGAATCATATTATTAAATGGAGAGATGCATCCTACTTCATCATGAACCAAACCATAAGGATTAGGATCAGCCTTGATTGTGTGAAGTTCATTATTATATATAAATTTGATTATGTGATGAAGAGTACAAGGGACTGCTTTCATAGCATGGATCCATGGTCTACATAGAAGAAGGTTTTAATTAAGATGGTTGGGCATGACATAAATAGGAGTAGGTAAAGTCAAGGGTCCTACTTTGATAGGCAATATGACTATACCAAGTGACTCTCTAGCAAAATTATCAAAGCCATGAACACAGAGAGGATTGGGTTGAATAGAATAATGATCACAATTTATCTTATCTAATAAGGCAACACAACAAATGTTAAGTTCTCTCAGGCCCACCCCTAGAATTTTGGGTTGAAGATGTCTTTAATGGTTTGGCCTGTTCCTTTGGTGAACTCTTTTCCATTGATCCTACTACAACAATCAGAAGATGACTTACCTATGCAAGAATTTGTGTGGGTGTCTATCAAGGAACGAACATGCCTCTATCCATTGAGATTAACTCTAGGCTTGGGAAATGGATCCAACGGTTAAAGTATGAGAATGTTCCTTTTGTGTGTTTCCATTGCAAAAAAGCTAGACATATTGCCAAGAAATGCCCCCTGTAGGCTGAAAAGGATAAAGCTAGGAAAGATAAGAGGATGAAGTGGAAAGCTAAAAATACCAACAAGAAAGAAGAAGAGATCTTGAATTCCATCATTCCTGATACCTTTGAACAAAAGGAAAATGATAATATGGTTTGTACTTAATAATCAAAGAAGGAATATTTCAAAGGCGACCAGGCTAGATCTAACAAAGGATAAATGCCTAACCCAACTGTGATGAGAAGAAGGAAGAAGACTTGGAGGAAGGTGAAATCCATGTTGTTCTACAAGATAACAATGTGGAGGACTCAAACTCTATTACTAAGGATTCGAATAATGAGGAGCCTTATCCCAGCTATGAAGATGCCCAACAATGCAATATTTTTGGTGGAAACTCCTCTTCTGAATCCTAAAAGTCTATTGAGTATGTAAAATCCACTTTTCCATTGTCACTGACAACTTCTATTTTTTATATAAGCTCTAAATGGGTAGATGAAGAAGGAAAATTTGATGCTTTGCAAAAATCACTTGCCCAAAACCCTATGGATGATGAAATATAGATCAATGATGTCATAGAGAAAAAGCGGACAGGAAAAAAGGGTCCCAAATCTACACCCCAAACTACTACTATGAAAACCAGGGTGATGGCAAAAGATGATGTGGGTTCAAACCCAACAATGCTAGGAAGGAGATGAGTTACTCAAATGAGGGACCTGGAAGCAAGCAAGAATATAGCGGATGGTACCTAGTTGACCATCCATGGGGTATGCTCTTTTAAATGAATATGAAGATTATTTCATGGAACATTCATAGAGTTAATGGTTCACATAAAAAGGAGATTCTCAGGAAATTAGTTAGTGATCACAAACCTGATATTGTTCTGTTTCAAGAAACTAAAATGCCTAGGGATAAAGAGGAAAAAATCAAAGTGTTTAAGAACTGTGGGGTTTTTGGGAGTAGCTTGGATGGTGCCTCTAGAGGTGTTTCTCTCTTTTGTACCCTTCAACATGTCCAGGGGAATCTTGTTTGGCTTGACAATAATATGATGTCTGTTAGATTTCATCACATTAAAGATGGGACTACTTGGATTTTATCTAATATCTATGCCCCAAATTCTAAACATGGAAGAACTAGATTTTGGAATAAGTTAGACTCTATCAAAGGTCAATTCAATTATGAAGGTTGGTTGGTGATGGGAGACTTTAACAATCTCCTCAAGGAGAATGAGAAATCTGGGGGATTCCTTCTTAGCTTGATAGTAGAATGGATTTGATGAACTTCATTGATAATCGGACACTCCATGATATGGATCTATAAGGTTCTAATTATACTTGGACTAATAGAAGAATTAGCTCTGATCCTATCCAGGTGAGACTTGATAGGGCCCTTATCTCTATTGAATGGTTCAATCATTACATTTGTTTCTTGATGCGCTTCCTCATATTGGCTCGAATCAGGAATAAGGAAGTTTTTGGTGACATTTTTGCCTTTAAATATGTGATCTATCTTGATCTAAAGCATATTTAGGCCAAAATCCAAGCTAATGGGTATAGTGAGGTCTCTATCACTTCTGAGAACAAGGTCTTATCTAAGTATCATGATATCATTAAAAAATAGAGATATTCTGGAAGCAACACTCCCATTCTCTATGGCTTAAGGAAGGTGATAAGAATACAAGATTCTTTCATATGACTACCATGAAATACAAGGCGGCCAATAGAATATCAAAAATATCCATAGGGGGGACTCTGTCCTTTGAGGATGATGAAATAAAAAAGAAAGCTAGATCCTACTTCTCGTCTCTGTTTATGACAGATTGCAATTTGGATAAAAGTGCACAAGATTTATTCCTTGCTGCTATCCCAAAGATGATTGGGAGAGACTAGAATAAACTTCTCTCTGCTATCCCTTCTGATGCTAAGATCAAGAAAGATGTATTTTCCTTTGAAGGTAATAAAGCCCTTGGCCCAGATGGCTTCCCGATGTTCTTCTTTCAGTCATTTTTGGTACATTATTAGCTAAGACATTGTTAAGGGTATTAAAGAATTCTTTGGATCTAAGCTGATTTTGAAAGAAATCAATGCCACATTTTTCGTCCTTATCCCTAAGACCCTGGGTGCTGACTCTATAGAGATTTTCAGACCGATTAATCAATGTAATTCCTTTTACAAGATTATATCTAAGGTACTCACCCTTAGATTTCTCTCTATTCTTTCGGATATAATTTCTCCTCAACAGACCAGATTCATTCCTGGAAGGCAAATTTTGGATTCCATCATATCGGTCCATGAGGTTATTCACTCCCTGGAAGTCTCCAAAAATCAAGGTTTCCTGATGAAACTTGATCTATCAAATGCGTATGATCGAGTGGATAGGTAATTTCTTCTTAAAATCCTTAAAGCTTTTGGATTTGGTGAGAGAGTGATCTAGTTTATCTCCTAACTGATCTCTATTCCCTCACTTTTAGTTCTTGTCAATGGCTCTCCTATCCCCTTCTTTAGGTCTTCAAGTGGTCTCAGACAAGGGGATCCTATATCTCCTATTTTGTTTGTTCTCTTGGCTGAAAGTCTAGGTAGATATATCAACAAACTTGTTTCTGAAGGTCAACTGAAAGGTGTCAGACTGTCGTTGGCTAAC
Source organism: Cryptomeria japonica (assembly GCF_030272615.1). NCBI lineage: Eukaryota > Viridiplantae > Streptophyta > Pinopsida > Cupressales > Cupressaceae > Cryptomeria > Cryptomeria japonica. Next base: position 580,800,771 of record NC_081405.1, read on the forward strand.
AAGATCTACTCCCATCAACAATTTGTTGATGACATGGTGTTGATGGGCACATCTACTATCAAGGAAGCCAGAAACCTAAAATCAACTCTGATCAACTATTTCCAAGCCGTGGGTCAGCTGATTAACTAGATGAAAAGCTCCCTCTTCTTCCTCAACACTCCTGAAGGCAGGCAAGGAAGAATTTCTAGAATTTTGGATTGTCAGATCAACTTGCTCCCCTCTATCTACCTGGATCTCCCTCTATGCAGAAATCCCCCTGAGACATTTTAGAGTAGCTTGGTGAATAAATTCCACAAAAAACTAGATGGTTGGAAAGGTTCCCTTATGAGCCAAGTGGGGAAAATCCAATTATTAAAATCCCCCCTCCAGAGTCTTCCTGTGTATACTTTAAGTTTGTTTAGAATTCCGACCAAGTTTGTTGATGCTATTGAAAATATTCAAAAGTCCTTCCTCATTGAGGAGAGGAAAATGATTTCTTTGATAGCCTAGGACAAATTTTGTAGACCTAAAAAATTGGGTGGCCTTGGTCTGAGAAACATTAAAATCATTAATAAACCCCTTCTCGCCAAACAAATCTGGAGATTCTTTGGAAAAAATAGTGAATGGAATTCAATTCAGGAAGCCAAATATATGCAACCTTAGACATCTCTTATAGATATTTTAAATTCCTATGAAGCCCCTTCTAGTTCTGCAATTTGGAATAATGTTGTCCAAACTAAAATGGTCCCTAGATTAGATAAAACAGGGACTATTGGTAATGGTAGAAAAGTCAATTTCTAGGAGGATTCTTGGTTGTTGGAGACCCCCTCTCCAACAAGTTTTTTTTTTCTCCCCTTATCTATGAGTGCAAGGCTAGATATGGTACTAAGGTGGCTGATTACTAGAGGGATAACTATAGGGTGAATCTGAGTTCCATAGACCCAACCCTTAACCCTGTTATGATTCTGCTTAATTTTGTTTTGATGGACCATTTGCTTGAAGATAAAATCATTTGGGTGGGAACTTCCTTTGGTAGTTATTCAGTTTCTTGTGTTGTTCTTTTGTTTTCCCACTCTCTTGAACCCCCCCCTTGCTAGTCTAAAGCTTGGATTCATGGTCTTACTCCCAAGATCAATATATTTTTTTGGATCCTTCTGCAAAATAAAATTATCACCACTGATAATCTTTGCAAAAGAGGCTTCCACCTACCCAATAGGTGCTACCATTTCCATAATGAGGAAGAGAATGTTAACCATATAGCTATCCAATGTCCCTTCTCTCATGTTATTTGGTCATAAATTTTGTAGATTTGAAACCTAAATTGGGTCTTTCCTGCTTCTATTCAAGAGTGTTTCACTAGTTGGAGATGCCTTTCCTTAAAAAAATCCATCAAATTTCTATGGGACCTCACCCTGCCTCATGTAGTTTGGGGAATCTGGAAAGAAAGGAACATGATTTTTAGAAATTCCTTCTCCTCTCCTGAAGTGGTGTTTACTAAAATTAAGTGGGCCATTGTGAAAAATTTGAAAGCTGATGGAAAGCCTCTTCTTTTCAAAAGAAAGGATGATTTGGACCTCTTCAAAAACATAAATTTTTATGCTTCCATAGATAGAGATGACAAGAAAAATAAGAGAGAAAGTAGTAAGTGGTCTTTTCCTCTGACTGGTTGGATCAAAGCTAATTTTGATGGGGACGCCAAAGGAAATCTAGGGCTGAGTGGGTGTGGGGAGTGATAAGAAATGAGGTTGGCTATTGTATTGCAGTGGTGGCACTCCCCATGGGATCACAGACTAACTACTTATCCAAGGCCATGCCTGCTTACCAAACCCTTTCCCTTGTTAAATCATTGGGATTTAGTAAATTTTGGCTCAAGGGAGATTCTAATAACATTGTTAAATGCCTAAAGGGTCTATCCTCCCCATCATGGACCATTAAAAAGATCATATCTCAAGCCAGGGATACAATCAAGTCTTTCGAGCAGTGTGTTATATCTCATAATTATAGAGAAACCAACACTGTGGCTAATTCAGTTATTAACATGGTTGTCCATGTTGATCACATGATGAGCTGGAGAGGTGAGTTGCATCTTCCTCATGAGGCCTATGCCATCCTCATATATGATAGAGTGCATGGATATGAGGGAGTGGCAAGGAATAATGACAACGTACTTATCAATGAAAATGACC